>NC_135177.1:8285559-8585559 GCF_041146795.1 Maylandia zebra | reverse complement strand
AAAAAACAGGATCATTTCACAAATCCACCCTCCTGTTGGGAAACAAAGTCTTTTTATTTTTTAAATTCTATGCTAAATTGTCTACATTAACTATTTGGGCTATTTTATTTCCTCTTTTAAAGTGTTGACAAAGAAAAAAAAAAAAGCCTAAAAACAGCATGCTTGTCGATATCTTGTCTATGTCCTCTCAATGCTAATGTTTCATTGGATCCATGCAGTTGAAGACATATAAAGATAGATATGTTAATAATGTCAACATTAACAGACCTCTTAGAAAGCACGCTGCTGCTGCATGCAGGTTGAATGTAAGTATAAGTGTGCCAGGGTCACTTACCATGATTCACTTCTTCCTATAAGGGCTACATTGCTTTCTCTTCTGCATACACTTATCAGGGTGTGGCTACCCTATCCCAGCTAACATAGGGCGGTGTACACCCCTCACAGGTCCCCAATGTGATGCAGGACTAACGCAGAGATTCATACTCACATTCACCGCTACAGTATGGGCAACTTAGAATCAAGCTAACCTCAATTTCAATAATGAGGGAAGAATTGCAATTCACTTGGATGATTTATTTAGATAGAGAAATTACTGTATTTGGCGATTCGATTGGCATAACTGGAATCCCAGCAATGATAGGATTTAGGACTGAACCCCTCAGAGTCTAGACACTGGTGGTGGTGAAGATGAAGACTGAGGATTGAATAGAGCTCTGACTGAGGTGGAGAAGTGGAGGAGGTTGCACAAAAGAGAGTGTGAAAGGGAGAATAACGGAGTACACAGATTTAAACCACGCAAAGCAGAGGCTGGATGGCTCAAAGAAGGCCAGCAAGAAGAATAAACTCTGGAGTGTCTCCCTCTCTTTTTTCATTAACCCTTTAGCAGCACTTCTGTTTTTTCTGTATTTAAAGTTATCTGTTTTCATGGCCAGAGTACTCAATAGTGTCAACCAACTGCAACGAATGCCAACAGAGCAAAAGGACTTGAATGAACCAGTGCCACTCTGCCTGAAATATTAAACTTTGTCTGATGGAATCCAGAGGTAGTTGAGGTATGCATTGTAAAGGCTGGAATCTACTTTTCCCTTTGAATCTTCACCAGAATTTGTTATGTAGTCAAAGTTTTTAAGATGCTGTGAGTAACTGGTGCTTCAAAAACTGCCTGGATTAGAAAGTAATCCCTCCTCAATCCTATCATTTTGACTTAATCTGAAACCATTTTGTCACACCAAAGTCACATCTGGGACTGAGCAGACCATGACATCCGAGCTGTAGCAAATTAATTTTTCAAACACTTCAAAGGCAGTCTGCCATAGCAAGAGCACCACTTTGCAACAGCAAGTTCACCATGCTCAGACCTTCGTACCAACTTTATACGCAACCTGAATTGTTCTGATTCTTAAATATAAGACATTTAAAGTGAATAGACTCAAGTTAAACATAGTTGATCTCCTTTTGTTTCCCCCTTTTTTCCTGTGCATGCTTATTCATATACTTATGTAATGTAAGGAGCATGGAAACAAAGAAACAGGACTTCATAAGTTCTTCCAGAAACTTCAGAAATAAGTGAAACGTCCAGTCGTTTTCATACTAACCGCCTTGACCTGGGTGACTGAGAACCTACACAGACATATTCCAATGTAATGACTTTACAGAAAACATACAAGAAATGTGTTACTCCCCAAGTGATGTAAACTTCTGAGTCACTGGGCATTTTTTTAGCATGCATCAGAAGTTATGATTGGATAATTACATGAAAGGATTTTCCGAGATTTCATTTGGTTTGGCCAATATTTGTCAAAATAAATTAACTTCTTTTGAAGCAAAGAAGCCAGACATCCACTGGTGTAAGCTCTAAGCAGACAGCTATGAAGAAACTAAAAAGGAAGCTGTTTTCCAAGATATAAAATGAAAATATTCATGTGATATCATTCAGCCTCTACCTACAAATGAGCTGACAGTCTTTTTGAAGGAGACAGATACAAATACATAGAATGTAATTTAGGGAATACATTTAATATTTAAACGTATTTAGACACAGTAAAATAAATTAAGTAACAACTGACGGCTATAAAGGAAATGAGAAAAATTGTTCTGCAAGTACCTTTGGTGGGGCCTCTGTGGAGTTTGTATGTTATGTCTCCACGGATTTCCTCCTGGGTTTCTTTCCACAGTCCAAAGATATGCATTCTAGTATTACTACTACTGCTGCTACTACTACTACTAATAATAATAATACGGTAATAACTTTATTTATAAAGAGCTTTCAAACAAAGTGCCAAACACTTATCAAAAACTAATAAGCATAGAATTAAGACACATAGGATAGCACACTCCCCAATAGTCTTTTTTTCTGGCTTTTGGAACTTTTAGTGGGCTAATTTAGGTGATGATTCTAAAGTCGTCCAACTTGACCCCACCTTTCACTGAGAGCTGGGATAGGCTCCAGCCCTCACACCAACGTCAATAGGTGGTTAAAAAAAAAGGAGATCAATAGATTACTTTTGAAATATTTTAAAGGGAAAGAGACAAACGAGAGACACAAACGATAGTGTAAGTTTAATCAACAATTACCATTTGGGTATTTTAAAGAGGATCTTTGGCACGTCCTTTGGTTTGGAAGGGACAGTGCCAACCTGAAAAGGTTTACAGAGTCAAAAGCTTTGATTAGATAATAAATTTCACGAGACAAAGTTTTTAAAAGTTTAAAACACTGTTTCCAGCTGTTATTGTTCAGGATAATTGGTAGTTTTTTTGTTTTTGTTTTTCAGTTTAAATTAACAATTTGAGAGTAAGCCAGCCCATAATCTTTGCTAATCATTGTAACCACTACAAGTAACAATACCTGTCATTAAATATTTTTGTAATGAAACTTATGTGTTAGTTTAAATCCATTTATTAATAATATTTAAGTGGAAACCTGAGCTTTGATAGTGTCTTGGAGTCTTTGGTAGAGCTGATGCTTCTAGTGTGTTAAGGAAGAAGGTTAAAAAGAGAAAGAATAGGAAATGTGCATCCTCTCTGGGAAAGTTGTGCATTCTTACTGTGTGTGTCATTGAATTCTTAATAACATTTGAATTATAGTAATTGTTTCTACTTAAATTGCCATCGCTGGATGATTAAAAGCGCCATCTTCAGCTGACTTTAGCAATTAAAAAGAAATCACTCTGTTTAATATTCAACCAGTTATCTTTAATACTCCCCATTGTGACAAATGTCAGTATGTTAAATATGTTTGTTTTTCACAGAACAACCAGCGCATTTAAGACATACCAGTGTAATAATCTTTTACAGTTATAGAAATAACTGACTCCCATACAAACAGTAGCCTTCATATAAGTAATAATAAAAAAAGTAGTGCTTATTGTTTAATGGATAAAAAATTATCATCGAGTTGTATCACGTTTTCAGTTGTTTTAACAATTTATGTATGTTTTTATTTCTTTTACTGTGTAATTAAACTGAAGCAAAGAAAATGAGTGTTGTAATTTTTAAATGCTCTTTCGTTTGAAAAAAAGGAGGTTTTGTTTTATTGCAGTACAAACAAACAAACATGTATAAAATAAGCCTGAGTAGACAAATTACATGGTTTTCATCAACACTGCTTCCCCTCAGGCATCGGTGTAATCTGAAAAGGAAAGCTAGTGTTGTGCAGTGTAAGGTAATGGCCCCAAATTACATTGTTTCCTGCTGTAATTTTTGGTCTGTTCAGCAAAATAGCCTCACCCAGCCATCTGTTTGCTCTTTGTGTGTCCTTCAATTCACTGCTATGTGCTATTAGTAGTGGCTAATCACAAAGCTGAAAGGTGGACTGAGTGGACCCACCAAAACGATGGGAATAATTTGTCGGGTATGTAATAAATTAATGTGTGTTATATATCGTTTTGAAATGTTTGGGGTTGTCTGTGTTCCTCAATTCCACATCATCACTGAGCTGTGACAGGGCAGGTGAAGCTGAACACAGGTTATGTAACAAATGTCTGTTTACGTGAGCCTTGCGGGATTGTTCGGAGACATTACGAATGTACAGCACACTTAATATTCCCCCATGCAACCATCATCTAACCTCAGCTTTGTTCAGACAAACAAAAACCTCTAAAATTATATTTTCAGAGATATTTCATTTTAGAAATATGATAAACATGTAAACGCACAAAGGGCCATAAAAACAGGGGGGAAAAACACATCAATCAAAAAAAGCAAATTCTACATCTGTTTCCATTAGTGACAAAAACATTGTATAGTTGATCCATCTCATATCCAGAGGTGGGACCAAGTCATTGTTTTGCAAGTCTCAAGTAAGTCTCAAGTCTTTATCCTCAAGTCTCAAGTCAAGTCTCAAGTAATGTCAGGCAAGTCAGAGTCGAGTCTCAAGTCACTGGTGTAAAAGTCCGAGTCAAGTCACAAGTCTGAAACTTTGAATTTCAAGTCCTTTCGAGTCTTTAAAAAAAAAAAACAACGAAAAAATAATGTTGCAGTTATATGCTAAATGTAAATATTAGACCATGTAATTTTAAAATCTGTGTTTTTCTCAACACATGACAAAATAGTTAACTTAGAAAATATACACAAATTGTGAAATTGCACCTCTTTAGAATGCAGCTCAATTAAACCTAGCTCCAAGAATAATTTTCACCGACAGTTCTGAGATACGCTGCATGTTATTCTTGGATGCGGTTGTAGGACCGGCTTTAAAATCGCATGACAAAAATATCATACACATTAAAAAAACTGTATCACCAACGTAGCCTGGACAACATTTGCTAGTTAGATGAAGTCAGCTATCTCATCGTAGCATATTTATATGCATATTTATAATCATACGGTTCTTGGAGTGAGTGCATACACTCATGAAGTTTAGTAACTTCAGGTCACTGCAACAAGCCCAGGTACAGTTTACCGACGGATGGGTGCAGGACCTTGAAATGCACTGTGTAGAAAGTAAAGACCATCGTACGTATCATAAGTTTACCAGTCTCACAAATCGTCGTCATAAATACACATTCGTTAACCGTTTATTAATATAACCTTTGAGCTCAACGGTAATTAATTAGTAGTGGAAATAATTTCTGGTAGCATCACAGAAATGTAGCAGTGACAATAATACTGTATGCTGTAATCGTACTGGGCAATTAGTGATACAAAAAACCTGTTTTATCCTGTGAATAAAAGTATATGTTTTTGTCAATGTACCATAATAACAGAGGCGAAACGCAATATTGTGTCAGGACAATTCACTATTTATGCACAATAAATAAAGGAGCATAGCGCGACAATTTCTGTTCAGCGTCAGACTTGCTTGTAACCTATATCACCAATTATGTTAAGAAAAATGACGCATTAACTACAACAGCAGACTGACCTTTGTGTAAATGCTTGGAGCAGACTAACCTGTGAGCTGGAGTGTTCTGGGACGTTATATTTGACCTTTGAATGGCTGCAATCCAGGCCACCCGTCGCGTCTTTGTTACTTCGGAAACATGGCTCGAACAATTTCTCTTCAACGACGTAATCCGATAACAACCGATCTCTTTACCCGTCAGCTTCCCGTGGCTGTCATACAACCGGCTATTGCAGTTAATAATACAGCAGCTTCTTGCCATTTTTGTGTTTCTTTTTATCGCTGTGTAACTGATTTTAATTGAAAGCCTGCGTGCGCTAGTACCGCTTGCCACGAGTTCCCAGAATCCTTTGCGGTTCTACCCGTGAATGACGTCACATTTTCAATCTCTATATAATATGCATGTTAAATTTTGTATTTGGGGTAAAATATCAAGTCTTTTCAAGTAAACCGGTTCAAGTCCAATTCAAGTCCCAAGTCATTGGTGTAAAAGTCCAAGTCAAGTCACAAGTCTTAGAACATTTTTTCAAGTCAAGTCTAAAGTCATAAAATTAATGACTCGAGTCTGACTCGAGTCCAAGTCATGTGACTCGAGTCCACACCTCTGCTCATATCCATCAGTCTAACACATACAGAAGAAACTGAAGAATTTATTTGAATTATGTTACTTTTGTCCTCTTTGCTTTGGAAAGACAATGTGAAACATAATCAGAAAATATTTACCATTTACTATCCATCAGCTCCTGTCCAATAGGAGCTTATTAAATGTTTAAATCAGTTACTGAAGAAATCTATCTATTGAGCACCTTATATTTTGAGCATCAGTTTGTCACAGGCTGGGTCTCTGACCCAGCGCTCTGAGTTCATGTTTGTATTTTTTTCATTTTGATATGTGATTAGTTTTTGTGTCATTTCCTATCTAGCTTTAGTTTAAGCTGTTATTTATTATTGTTCCCTTGGTTTTCTATGTTTTGGGTTCTTGTATTATTCTTCACGTATTAGGTCTGTTTAGTTGTGTTGTCATGTCTAGTTTTAGTATTTCCTGTTTTATTCTGACAGTGTCATGTGTTCTTTGTTCATTGCATTTAGCTTTCCTCCTCCTGGTCCTGTCATTTAGGTTTATGTCAGTCAGCTGTTTCCCCCATGTGTCTCCACTTCCCCTGATCACCTCATGTATGTATTTAAGCCCTCTGTTTTTTGCATGTCATTGTCAGGTCGTCTGTTTGCATCCCCATAGTGTTTCGTCATAGTTTACTCAGTGTTCATAGTTTGTCATCGCATTTTCACTGAGTTTCTTAGTCCTTTAGTTTTCTGAGTGTTCACAGTTTTCTTAGTTTTCATAGCTTCATGCTTTTTCGTGTGCCAACATCCAAATAAAGGATCGTCTTCTGTTCAGCCAGCAACTCCACCTTTCAGCATCTGCTTTTGGGTCCTGTTTCCATTCACATCGGCGCACCCCGCCGTAACACAGTTCTGATTTAGAAAAGAGAACTTGCCATCTTTGCCTCAGTGTAATTGTAATTGTACCAAACCGCTCATCTGGAAGGAATGTAAATCACCATTTCTCTTAAAAATGCCTGATCTCACTCCCACAGATGGACAAACTCAGGTCTTTAGGATCAATCAAGCAATTGCTAGTACTTAGACAAGGACACGAGGAGCTTAGTGACTCTTCCTGCTAATCTGTGATGGACCTCATTTGTACATTCCTAACTGAGCATTTTGCATTACAGCTATGTGCTGCTATGCCATGCTAGTAGTAGCGGTATCATTGTTGCAGTTATTTGTATTACATTAGTTATATAATCAAACGGCAAGGGTAATAAAAATGCAAAACACTTACATTAGTACCCTGGACGTGTGATCTTAAAGCCAAATTGATGCACATTTGTATAATAACAAGGCATCGAATTATAATAATTACAAGCTTTTAAGTAATTTTTGAGTATCTGTTCTGCTGCTGTACCTTTGTGGATTACATTTTTCACTCTCATGGTTAACGTTCATCTGCATCAGACAGTTGCTTCAATGCAAAAGCTCTAAAACACCACCCACTCATTAACAAGCAGCAAAGAGACATAGTTAGTAACTATCTAGTAAACACAGTAGTGCATTTATCATCAAGAGAGCGAAAGAGATAAATCTCAATAGAAATAAGAAAATAAAGAAATAAAAAAATAGAGCTAAAACTTAAATTCGCTACATAGCCACAAACTGCCTTTAAATGAATACTACTGTTGCTTGGTGACAGCTGGATATGTAAGTATATAACGGTTAGCTGACAACTTAAATATAATGTTTAAATTTTGTGTCTGACACTTTCTCTAAATACACCAAGAAGGAAAAAAACATACAGCCATACAATTTAAAAGTGTTTTGTCCTCCAAAAGAAAAGAACAGGTGGTATTTTCCTTGAATGGATTGTAATATATTAGTATTCATAATTAAGTGCAGCCACACCATTATATAACTTGAATATTGAGCACTGGCACACAGAAGTGTGTTTGTTTTTATTTTGACATACATGATACTATTAATTATGTAATAAAACATGAAAACTAAAGGTTAAATTTATAGTCTGAAGATATTCCAGATAGAAAACAAGTGAGAAGTTGCAAACTGGTGTCACGAATCGATGTAGCAATGTCAGCTTTGTCATGGAGGAAATCAGGATTTGATCAAAAATAATGATAGTATAGAAAACTGGCATTGAAACAGTGAACAGTTTTCACACTCAATAGCATAATGGCCTGAAAATTGTTTGATAATTGTTTTCCTACTTTTGCAAATGAACAAAAACAGGCTTTTAGATGCTTTACTCATGTTGAAGTCACAGTTCTACTTAAGCAACAATACAAATGTTTGACCATCAAATTATACGTATAGCACTCGTTGTGCAGAATGGCCCTTCTGAGAATTATAGACTTTAACTTATTAGATCATAATTTTTGAGTGGTTAATTGTATATCATGGGCTGGAGATTATTTTTAATTCTGTTGATACATGTAATGCAGGGTTGCTTTGTTTATAATAATCCATTATAATACAAACTCATTGAGTCCAAGTACTGCTGTTAGAACTGTTTGGACTTACAGTTATATCCATCTCACTGCAAACTTGCACTACAAACATAATGTTACATAACTAACATGACATAATTTTTGAATGTTGAGAGTCATTGCTGCCGGACGTGGGTTACTGATCTGGTAGCCTGGCTGCTCCTGGGTGGGTCCAGGACGGGCGTGGGGTTCTGGGGGCGCTCCGTCTCTGGGCTGGGGCCCTGGTTGCGCCTTGGGGGCATGGGTCCCGGTTGGTGTGTTGCCGGGGTTGTGGGCGGGTGGGTGTATGGGGGCCCAGCTCTGGCGCAGGGTGCATCGAGCCACCTGGGGGGCTCTTCAACTGGTGGGGGAGGCTGTTACATCTTGCAGGAGGTCTCCTCTCTTCAGGAACTCACTCTGCAGGAGGGGGAGATATAGGAGAGGTGGAGGAAGATCTCAGCCTGGGCGTCTATTGTCTTATGTAGTCTGGAAGATGAGTGGATGACGGGGTGGGTGCAGTTTTCTCTGTGGTGGGGTCGGGTGGGCTATCCCGGGCTCTGTGGGGCCAGGCGGTGCTGCTGAACTGGGCCCCGGTCCGGATGGGCCTGGGCCCCCTTTCCCTGGCGGGTTGCAGAGTATGGGGGGTTCCTACTGGGGTCAGCGGGGGAGCTGGCCCCAGGGAGGGGTCACTTGCCCCTTCCCTCCCCATCTCCAGCTGCCTCCCTCTTCCCGCTCCACCACAATCACCCACACATGCAGGGCCTTGGGGTAAAGGTGTGTCACCAGGGTGCAGGGGAGGCACCCCCCCCCCCCCCCCCCCCGCGCCTCTGTCCCCTTCTGGCTTCTTGGGCCTCAATTTTATCTCACAACTTAGGCATTCACATTACTCACACTCTCATAACACATTAACACATACATATAGGACCTTGGGGGTGGGCATGCTACACAGAATCCAAAAGACCAGGGTGTAGACCTCACCCCTGGCGTCGTTGCCCACCTCTCAATTTTAAAGACATATAGACATTGAGGGCTAGCAGGAGGGACCATGCGCTTACCTGCTGCTCTCTGGCAGGTAGCTCCATGCCCTCCTGGGTTTTAAATGCACCTTAGAACACACATGCATCAACACTACAATGAGCGGGTGGAGGGAGGTTTGGAGTCTTCTCTCACCCCCGTTCTCTGCGGCCTGCTGGAGCGGGGGGGGGGGGGGCTAGGAGGAGGAGTTGGCCGTCCGACTGGAGTCTGGAGTGTGGGGCCTCCCTGCTGCTGCCGAGTCGGGGCAGTCTGCTTCTCTCCACCCCAGGGAAAAGGGTAACACTACCTGGGTCTGGGTGCAGTTTCCCCCTCCAGAGGCAAGGGTACCTAGACCCGGGGCTTAGAGTACGCTTGGGGAGTGTGATTGTGTGTACAACGTCTCTTTATGTCTGTCTCCACGTTGGTTGAGTGTTGAGTAATTGCATATAAGAGCATGAGGGTGGAAATGGATGTTTGTATCTGTGTGTGCCTGTATGTCTGTGTCTATATGTCAGGTTGGGTATCAGACGCCACCTCTCTGGGGACATCTCAGGCCCTCCAAGGTATGGAGGCCTATCTTCCCCCCACCACTTCCCCTGCCAGTGGCAGACGCCCTCAGACATCGGTGCGTTGGTGGTTCTTTGTGTCCGGGGATGGGCGTCCAGGTACACACCGGCTCACTCCTTGGTGGCTGCTTTGTCGGGGCCTGGAGCCTGGGGCTCGCTCCGGCCACTTCGGGGGTGGGGTGCCCTCAGCCTCTCGGCCTGGGGCTCGGTCACTCTGGCGCAGCTGGCTGCCGGCGGAGCTCACGGGCGCGTCACTGCAACCTCACCGGCCTCTGCTCCGCGGCTGCTGAGTGAGCCCTCATCTGGGACTCTCCTCAGCTCTTTCTGGGACAGTGGCGCGGCTGCCCCTCTGTTGGTCTTCCTTGGTCTCTTGTGTTCTGGGGGCCTCTGGATGTCTGGAGTTTTGATCTCCTCCATACCTGCTTCATGCCCCCCCTCCCACACACACACCCTCTAGCAGATCATTACATGAAGGAACCTTTTAAATACAAGCGCGCTCATGCTCACAGGTGTACACACGGCTGCTCACACACACAAACTACACCCTTTTTGGCTCCTACCTCAAAGCACACTGTGCGCAGTCGATCTTACGTGCTGCACAATAATGTTTAATATTTAGTATTTACTGCTATATTCCCATAGATCATCGTGATGATGTTTATTATATTGCTCTCTTTTTCTTCTGCTTGTTTTCTCTTTTTTTCTTTCTCAACAGGTGATCCAGGAGATTGATATATGTATTTTTGTCTTCTTATTTTGTTGGTTTTTGTTTTTTGCCCCTTATCCCCGTCCCTCTTCTCTGCTGTTTTTCTTTCCCTCTTTCTTTCCCCCCTTTCTTTTCCCCGGTCAAGTCTGTCCCGTATTTAGCAAGTGAAAATAAAATAAAATAAACAATAAAAGGTGAATCACAAACGGGACAGGCAACAACAACAAAAAAAAAGAATGTTGTTTTCCCTTTTATACTGTATATTTGAATTGTCTTGTCTAACAAAAATATTTAAAAATATATACGTTTCAGTGCAAAACAAAGGACAATACTTGCATCAAAAATATATTGGAGTAAACGTACAAAACACTTTTTAAAAACTGTTCAATTCAATTCAGTTTTATTTATATAGTGCTAAATCACAAGTCACCTCAAGTTGACCTTATATTTTAAGGTCAATAATACAGAATAATACAATAATACAGAAAAAAAACAACATTTAGGCAACCTCCTATGAGCAATCACTTGGCGACAGTGGGAAGGAAAAGCTCCCTTTTAACAGGAAGAACCCTCCAGCAGAGCCAGACTCAGGGAAGAGCAGCCGTCTGCTGCGACCGGTTGGAGGTGAAGAAAAGTTTTACGAGTGTACTAGTTCTTTTTTCAGAAGTTGGATTCCCATTTGAACCATGCAACAGATGTTTAACAGGAAGCAATTCTGAAGCACAGGAGAAGTTGAGGTTTAGAGTGTTACCTCATCTGCTCTCCTTGATTATAACTGTGGCATCCTTTGAAATCCACATCACTTTTATTATTATGGTTGAGAGGTTTGGAGAGGTATAAACAAAAAAAGGTAAATGGTAACAGGGTTTTATAATGTGGCAACTCTGAAAGGGGACTTCACTTAAGTCAAGATGAAAAAGATGATAGTGCCACCAGTAACAGGTCGTGTCTCATTTGGATCAAGAGTGTTTTGTACAATCTAAAGCCAAGTTAACAGGCGCTGCTTTACTGAAAGCGTATTTCATAATCTGAAGAATATGTATCTTTGTTTTCTTTATATTGCTTATTTTTTGTGCACCTCTGTCCAAAGTGAGACACCACTGGTTGGCTTTCTATCCTTCGGGGAGCACTTTACATAAACAGCTACAGCTGGAAGAAAGCACTCTGCATTGAGCTTGCAGCTCTTTCAATTTATGCGTTACAATAGCTTTCACAAACATCATCAGAAATCCTCTGCTGGCAATAATGGACCTCTATTCAATCGCTGGCTCACACTTATCCCGCCAAGTGACATTGCCTGGTCTTTTGGACATCCTAGATAATATTATCTCTCCTGCACATACAATCATTATATTCCTACAGCACACGCTGTGAATGATCAGTAAATACCACACACAATAATGCAGGATCTACACACTTACATACCAGCACCAATGCAGTAATTAAAAATACACACTAAAGCACAAACGCACAACATTTACTGCAATATATGAGAGAATAATGAACAGCTGTCAGATATACAAGCCTTTTTAGGTTTGGCTTAGGTTATCATTTGAGGCTGATTAATTTGCTGTAGTTTGTCTATCATCCAACAATATAGGTTAAGTTTGCATAAACTCTCAGAAACATGTATTCATATTTTGTGTCTCTGTATTCTAGAACTGTGCCAGTTGTCAGGGTCCACCCTGGCCTGTCTATCACAGGGACAAAGAGACAACCTAATGGCTAATTAGTGATTCTTAATTATTATTATTATTAGTAGTAGTAGTAGTACTGGTAGTAGTATTAACTGGATTAATTCAGCAGAGAACATGCAAACTCACACAGACCCAGGACCTGCCTGCTGTAACAGGGCACCACCCTGCAACCCCAAAACTTTAAACATTTTGAGAGAACTTTGCATCGCTGCTTCTAAAGAACAAGATCCTCTGTGTCCATTTTTTTAAGAGACACAAACTGCAAAAACGATTTCACTAATTATTTGTGTCTGGTGTCTCCATTACTCTTGTGTGGCTTGTCACTGCAGTCTGGCTTCCTAAATCCACAGTTGGTCATCAAAACTTTGGCAACTTTTGCCCTGACGCGTTTAACCAACCGGATTTTGTACATGGCTGACAAATAGCACTGAGAATCATGTGGCTATTTGTTTTCCTCTCAGATTACACACTTCTGTGTAAAGAGGGTCTACCTTACAATATAAAGCGCCTTGAAGTGACTGTTGCTGTGATTTGGTGCTGTATAAATAAAATTTAATTGAATGGAAAAAAAATACCTGGTATTTTCCATACGTGTGCTTATGTTCGACACTCTATATCTGCTTTACCAAACATATATTAAAAAAATACGAATCTCTCTTTTACAGTAGAAAGTTGGATGAATTATTTGGGGGTTGAAAGGGCTCTCGGGGGATTGGACAGTACTAGAAGTACAGCACATACAGTACAAGGACAAGGCCCCCTCAACAGAGCCTCACCTGAGAACACTACTGGTTTATTCAATAGAGTAAAATATTGCTGCTGGGCACTGAACACAGTTCTTTGTAGTGCTTTTCCCTCCTGTACCACCCATGTTCCCCCCAACTGTGCTGACTTCAACTGTACCTTTAGTTCAGGTTGAATTGGAGCACATTGTATTCTTCCACTACAAGAAATGGCTTTGTACTTTTACATAAAAGTATCAAAAGCTTTGTGTCAGACATATTACACACCTGATATTGTACATTTGGAAAAAGTGTGCATTCAGTACTTTTCAGTGTGTTCCGTTAGTGCCTGTATCCTCTTTCCTCTTCTCTTCTCTCTTGCAAGTTTAATCTTTCAAATGATCTGTGTGCATGACACACCCGTACAGCCACAGGAAACACATACGGATAAAAATTATAATAACATAGTACAATATCCTCTCATGCATATTTCTTCAACCTTTATAGTGAAAGACTATTAGTCACTGTGACACTAAAAGGCATAAATAAATACAGCTATGGGTGAGTGGGTCAAAGGCCAGTGAAACAGAAGGGCTAAATACAGTCTACAGTTTGACATCTCGCATACTTGGGCCAAGGTGGTACGTGGAGTTGGATGGTGTGATGCCTTTTAGCATGCTTGGGGATTTTTGTGTTTTTTTTGTAGTTATCTGTTTTTTTATTTTGATCTTCACCTCTGCTGATATGAGAGAATACTTATTTTAACCTCCTTCTCCTGTGTCTAGGAATAATACGAAACTGTGTGTTAAGTAGTCAGCATGGTGGGGAATGACCTGAAGAAACGCATAGCAGACAAAGGACGCCATAAAAATAGCACGCGTCTGCCAATATCTCTCAAAAATGTATCATTTCATCCTTGAAACTGTGTCCCGTGAAACACAAAGCAGAAGGCACTCAGGCATGAAGGATGTGCACATGCACAGAATACATATTCGTATATGGAGGAACCTCACATGCTTTCTCACCGTTTACACAGTACTCTTGTGGGCACAGGGCAGAAGTGTAAAGTGTAAAGGTCCCTTTTATGTTCATAGTGTAGCTTTAAGGCCACGGGTCATTGTCTCTGGGAATGTCATTTGCCAGAACATTTTATGACACTGCTGGTCGACCTCATAAGCCCCAGGGACGCTGCAGAGAGGAAGAATCTTTGTATTAAAGCTATAAATAAAGTCATTGGAGTTGCGATATTGTTTCGAACCTCTAGGCTGCTTGCTCACTCAGCTCCAGCAAAGGAAAATTTTCTGACTGTGACAGGTGTTAGAAGATTGTGTTTGGCCTCTAGGGTTATAGAAGAAGTTCTCTTGACATAGGCTACTGACCAACAGGATGCTTTGAGTGAGACATTGGCCCCCGATCAGGTCTATCTTCTGATAGAGTAAGTATCCCATTGTACTAAGTTTCACAGATGGGCAGTCCCCCCAGCACTGAACCACAAGCCTGTAACATGGTGATAAAATAGAGTAACTGGGCAGTGTTCCTCCTGATACTAAAGCAGGCAGGTTAAGGTCCACTGACATCTGCTTATAGTCTTTTGGCTTTGAGTTTCTACCTCATGAAGGCGAATTTGGAGCAAGTTTAAATGATGCCTCTTGCTGGAGCAGCCTGCGTGGTCATTATTTAAAAATGAGTCAAGGCACTCGAACAAGTTCAAAAACAACTGCAAAAAACAGCAGCAGGGAGAGAAGCAGACATTGTGGAATCTATTTAGACAGGAAATTTTTTCAACTTTTTTGCTGCATAAAAGTGAAACATGACGACTGATGGGTGTTAAGCATGAATCTTTGCACTGCCAGATTCTTCCTCCAGTCATTAAATGTAAATTTCAGTTAATTTCAGTTATTGTTCATTACCAACTTGTTCTCTCTCTCTCCATTTTTCTTTCTAATGATTTGATTAGCTGTAGAGACTCAGCTCTATGGACTGAGTTGTTGTCTCTCCTCCAGCAAAGAGCTTTATCTTCATTTGCCTATTCGATTCTGTGACTGAGCACTGTTTTGCTCAGCAGCTCCAGCAGAAAACAATCCCAGTCTTTTTCATGACTCGATATTCGAAAATCAGATACAGATTAGATGTGGGAGCATCAGCCCAGTAGAGTTAAACGCAATAACCAACCATAATGCCATTGCTATGTCCCTAAAAAGGGCTAGAGGATGAAGGGAGTTACGATAAAAGAGTCTATGTGAAAGAAAGACTCAGTGAAAGGAGGCTGAAAATGAAGACACTGTTATTAAAATACTCATTCCACCTGAATCTGCAAATTTTTACATTTTAGCTTGCTATAGCAAAGTTACATTTTCTGTTTCAACATTGTGCATACAAAATATGGGCTTTTCAAGGTGAATTTTCTTTTATAAAATGGGACTTTGCAGGAGTGATGGACTTTTTTATATATAGCCAAGACTCTCCCAAATGATACATTGATATACTGATTCACATTGACAGTAAGAAAGGCCAGGATAAATTACAGGCTTTTTTTTCTATCTTTAATAGTTTTTGAGATGTTCAAGCATTGCCTAAAAATTCAATGTGAAAATAAAAGGCCCTGAAAGTCAGTTGAATGTACTTGAAAGTATTTGACATATAATGCTAAAATTTCACAGCATTTTTAACATTTTTATGCAAATAGGAAACAGGCAAGCACGGATCAAGTCAATGAAGCTAGGGAGCTGTACCAAACATTAAAACAAAGACATCAACAAAGCAGATGTACAGGTTACAGAATAAAGGTTAACAAATGGTCAAAAGAAATGGCAGCAACTACCCACTAGGAGCTCAGCATGATCAAAACACTAAAGCTCACCATGCTACAAAGGTGGCCCACACTGAGAGACTGGGTAGCTCTTCCATGGTTGATTGCTGAGTGGAGGCAACTGTGAACTAGTACTGGCTCCACAGGAGAGATGTGTGGCAGCTGAATCAGTGAGAGAAACAGGGGACACCCACACACAGGAGGCGTGCTAGGGCTGTAACACACCCTCTCATATGTACAAACTATGTTTGTAAAACAAGGTCACATATCATGTTTGCCAAGTTATTCTTTAACACATTTGACCGCTGTCGATTTACATGTACTTTGGAGCAAGAGCATAAATACCAAAGCTTAGCCTCCATAACAATGGAGGGCGAGGCTAATAGAGCCTCCCTGTATCCTTTTAATAGGTAAGGCTCAGTGGTCATCCACTCCGAGGTCAGACAGCTGACCTCTTCTGTTTCTAAAATTGGGTCTGCTGTGGAATCCTAGTAAAAGCAGAACATCTATAGGTTGAGATAGATGCTTATTCTCCCAGAATGAGGACCTTGTGTTTTAAATGGCATAAATTTAAGCTGCATTTGAACACAGTTGCTAATGGGTGTGGGGAACAAAGCTTTTAGATGACTCTTAAATAAATATGCATAAATATTTATGTATACAGATAATGTTCAACCTTACCTGATAAAATAAGCTCAAGATTGACTTGTAGATCAGACAGCTAGTGTGATTTCTTTCATCAACAAGGAACTTAGTCACCAGGAGCATCCTACCGGTAATTTACAACTAAGCAAGTGCTGTAGGGGTTCTTGGTCTGTTGTAAGGATGCTAAACCACAGGAACCTGCACGATTGTGTCAAATTGAGAGAAGCTAGTCTGAACATGGCCCCATGGCTTCAGTCCAGTGTTCATATTCTTTTGTATAATATACAATACAGAGCAAAAGTCTTGAGTCATTTTGCCCTCAAAGGGAGGGAGGATTTAAGCGACTCCATTTGTTTGTCTGTCTGTTTGTTAGCAGTCTAATGTCCAGTTTTCAAGAAACCACATTCAATCTCTGCTTGATGGTAGATACCAATAACTTCTTGAGCTGATTTAATTTAGTAATTTAGTGGTCAAGGTTGCACCAAATGTGAAAAATCTGAAAAAAACTTTATGTGACCCACAATATACTTGGTCTTGGGGGAAATGAGTACCTAGGTTGGCCAGGCATTTTATCTTGACCTTCATTGTTAGCGCCTACTGTTCAAAGTTGATCTTGAAAAAAAGAATTTAAGAAACCACATCAAGTTATATAAATAATATGAAAGGACACGTATAGAGCTGTCCAACACGCTTTTTATTCTTCAATATGACGTCCTACAATGTAACAACCGTAACAGGCTGACGTCAGCATGCTATAACAAAAACATCATAAAACATCAAAGTTGTCGTTTAGCCCTCGCCGTTTCAGGTGGAGTTGTGCTCACTGAGTGCTGTTGTTTGCCTCACAGACTCAGACTCACTTGACATTTTTAAATTGGTCTTGAGCAATAGTTCCTGAGGCTTTCTGAAGGTCTTCCACACAGTTTTCTTTGGATTTTGGTTACTTTTTCACTCACTTTTTGTCCAGTCCATTTCCAGAGGAATTTTCTTAAGCCACTTGACACTGACCTATGAATCGTTCAAGCATAAAAAAAGACACCTAACTCAAAGTATAAACCTTTGTTGTTTCTACACATGACTTATCAAAAAAAACGACCTTAAACTGGATCTTTAGGCACTTTGTTACAAGCAGCCTGTCACAAAAACACATGATATGGTGCAACTTTTTTATTGCCATAAAATGGCAAAGATAAAACAGTTTAATCCATCCACTGCAAATAAGGCAGAAAAAAATCCAGCGAAGATCTGAGACGGGAGCCAAGAGATGCATCTCAACCTTCTGTTGTTTCATCTACTGCTTGTTGGAGATTCATGGTTCAAGGATGAGTTCCAGCCGGTGATGGAATTATGACTACAGAAAAGTCAGATTTTGATCCACCAAGCAATGCAGTAAAAGCACACCTGGACAAAATAATCATAATTTTGATCGTCTTGACAGGAAACAGAACATGTAATTCCCATTTTCCTTGTAAAATGTAAAGAAATGAGGAGTAGCTCAAGACTTTTTGTACTGTATCTTTTTTCTTCCACAGAATACAAAACAGTGTTGCATAGAGCATTCACACGATTCAATACAACATAAAGTAGTATTTCTGACTTATTACTTTCCCACTAAATCAAGGCTCGACTTTTATTGTCAGTTGAATGATTTATTTACACAGCAGAGATTAGAAAAGATTCTGAAATATTCCGGTTCCCTGTTAAAATGTTTTACCCTTAATGAATCTGTGAGACACAAAAAAACAACACAATGACGGGCTGTCATCATTGGCAGTATCTCAGAACGTACTGTATTTTGGTAAACGAACAATTTTGGAGATGTACTCTAATCTTAAAGTAAAATAAACCTTCTTGATGAAAATATCTCAGTACAGCCATTAGTCTGTTATTAACGTCTAAATTATACTAGACTACCAGAGTCTAAAGTGAGGCTTTCAGTATCATAGCATGGAAGAAGCCCACTGAGGGTCGGCCAGGTCATCTCGTGTAATATCATCACGTTCGCACCAGGCAGAGGACAGGGCTTCAACAACAGACAAGATTACAGGGGGTGTCTGTCTCTCACACTCTATTCCCACCAGACCACTCTCCTATTTCCATAAAGGGTCTTCTCAAACGATTGCCTGTGAGGTAAGCTGTGCTTCAGAGAGTGAATGAGTCCAAATCTGTGGACCTCTATTCTCTGTCAGCTCCATTTGCTGTTGAGAAATATGATCTGAACTGTTGTTAAAAAAGAAAGAAACAAAAGTGAGATTATGGTTTGGAAGTTTGAGTATTTTAAATGTATGTAGTCCAAACTTGGAGCCACTTGTCCTTTCAGAAGGACTGAGAACACCTGGATACTCAGCGCCAGAATAAACCAGACTGTTTTGTTTGAGGATGAAGAACCTGAGATCCAACTTATATATATAGCCTCTCATCTCAAAGCATTCAAAGAAAATAAACCAGCAACATTAACTCAAGGGCTTGGTGTTAGATGAAAATCCAGAGAGGCTGGCTTCTTTCTTGTCTCTCAAATTCCTATCTGTAACTTTTTCGTAATTTTATGCTTTGATTTTTTTAATTTTCTTTTTTTTTTTTTTTCGTAGATTTCCTTTAGAGTTTCTAGCTGCTATTTTTATTATGCTTTAGTCAGAAGATTAATGGTTTGAGCCCACGGGGTACACAAGAACAGGCAGCTGTGGGCGATAAAACTGGAAGATCAATGGATTTTAACATTAATGATGTTCCTGTTAATTATACCCCAATCCTGCTGGAGATACTGTTGGCACAGTCATAACAAGAGTTGTTTATGTCTTTGGTGAAGGGTCATTATATGTACAAGCCCTAGTTGGAGATCTATCCCTTTTTAATTATCTCTCCATTTGTTAAGTCCTGGTCATATACCCGCTGCATCGTGCTGCCAGCTGCACTTTTGAACTATAATGAGAAGGGGCAAGATTAATTATATTTTTAAGGCAAGGATGTAATAAACAACATCATGGAGGTCATACAAAGCAAACACTATCACAAGAATGTCCAGAGGATAACAAAAAACGACAAAGATTCAAAACTCAAAACGGGCAAATCTAAACGTAATATTTTGATTTATATGCTTACAGACACTTTGGTTATTAGTCAGTGTATGACTGGCACAAAATCTTCATATCACCAATACACAAAGGCTTCGTGGTTGGTTTCACTAATCCGAGAACAACCACTCTACAGTTTAATAAAAACTGTAGGTTTTGTTTTAACTTTAATTGGTCTTTTTAGTTGGACTGTAATTACAGACGCCTTGTCGCTTTTCAGGAATTCTTAACAGGATTTGATTTGGAAGCCTCGACAACCAAAATCCAAAACCGCACCATGCTTTCAAAAGAACAATGAAATCTTTGTCAGATGCGTCGACAATTAAATTTGCGTGTTCAAAACAACGGATTATCTTGGTGGATGGTTGGAAATGAAAGCATTCAAGTTAATTTCCCCCCAGATTTCTGGAAAAGACAAAAACACATTTACCAGATGTGCTGAGAGACGATCCTCGAGAAAAGCTAAGAGCTCCCCTGTCAGTAGTGCGTAGCATTGTGTGGTGCTAAGTGCCTCTGACTGAGTTCACTGAAATCATCTGTGCCTTCATTATCACCACAGAAACTGTACAAAGTCACTTGAATTGAACAAAAAAGATTGCATGACTTCATTGTTTTGTATTTTGGTTTAATTTTATGTACCATTGGCTTTTAGAAATACTCGGGTCCAAAAACTGAAATAGCAAGAGAGGTTTGGGGCCATGCTCCCTAATGAAATGCTGATTTCCCTTATCTATATGTACATTTTAAGATGTTGGCAAACATTGTTCGTGTGGCTGCTCTGAGTGTTTCGTCTCTCACTTTTTGATTTTTAGCATCTCTGCAGCATTGTTTCTCTCTCTGTCTGGATAGACAAACAGATACCTTTCATCTCTGTATCATTTCTCACATTTCTCAAACTGCACATAAATACCAGTGACACATTGTTTGTACTATATCATTTTTATACATCATTTCAGCATATTAATGAAGGTTACTAGGCTGCTCCCTTATTCACAGTGGGAATAATCCTTTTTATTCTGCACCTAATAAATATCTAAGTAAAGATCAGAATTCCCAGCAGATTACAGCATTTTTTCATTTTGTAGCAGGAAAACTAAAAATAGTATTTACTATTTTGTGAACTGAGAAGCATTTTTCTAATTAACTACTACGTTACGAGTAATGTTGGGATTGTACTCATCTAAAAGAAAATCACAAACCCAACAAAATAAATATAAACATTTGTAACGAATGTAAATATGAATGTGTAATTACTGTTCTAGCTGCTGTGTTTTCAGGCTTTGTAAAATCACATTTTTGTAACCAGACTAGTTTGTAACAAACACTGTAATCGAGTATTTAAACCTTGCTTAAAGTTAAAGTGTTATTTTAAATGATTATGAAACATCATTGAAGTATGTTGCATCATGCTATGACCCCCCTAACTAGACTTTTCAGTTGGATCTGATTTCATTAGCGGCGTCTACTGTGTCATTTACCTCCTTTATGTAACTGTGGCAGTTACAGACCATTAGCTCTTTCGGGGTTGGATACTGTTATGGTTCCAACAACAGGGATTGTGCTGCCGCCGCCATCCAAACTAAACTGATATGCACATGTAGATATATATATGTCACATCCAGGAGATATAAACACACACTAATGTCCCTTGCTACATTTTGCTTCAAAACAGCATTCTTTTGCTTAAGGGGGCATTGTTGTGTTTTCAAAGCACTAGAAAAGGTTATGTAAAACATGTTTTTGGATGCAACGGAGATCCTTGCTTGCCACTCTTGTGTCATGCGTAGTCTAAAATTACAAACAAGCCCAAGTTTCCTGTTGTTCACCCTTCTCCTTTGGGGATAACAGTGTAAATGTGCAGCAATCTACTATCCTAGGACTACAACGCCTTCCCTATCATGGTCTGTGTGGAGGCACTGCATTTCTGCAGCGCAGATTGAGTTCAAGGCCTTTTACTACTAGCAACAATCTAGGCCATCTCTTTATATATTTTTTTTTCTGAAATGAGGAGTCTGTGCGATTGACAGGGTGTTAATAGTACATGGATGAAACGAGAGCTGTTGTCTGTTCAGACGTGTGTGTCCTGACGGTAAAGACACACCTACTCTTTGGCCTTCCACACATGCTTATTATTCAAGCTGTTGGCAGCACTCTTTGTGTGATGCAGGTATGGAGTGTAAGAGGGTTATATTGATAGTTATATTCAGAGCACATGCACACATGATACATTTTCTGCATGGACATCACTGACAC
Source organism: Maylandia zebra (assembly GCF_041146795.1). Classification (NCBI taxonomy): domain Eukaryota; kingdom Metazoa; phylum Chordata; class Actinopteri; order Cichliformes; family Cichlidae; genus Maylandia; species Maylandia zebra. The sequence goes on along the minus strand of NC_135177.1, from coordinate 8,563,697 downwards.
TTTTGAGGCAACACTGACGCAAATTTGACTACCAGCAGCAATCATCGGACTATTCCAACAATTGGTTGTTGTTTTTTTTGTTTATGGTACCTTACATAAGAAATTTAGACCGTACCTGATCCTCCAGTGTAACCTATTACTGACTGATCTCCACTGTGCTTATGTGCAGTCTTACAGTTATATACATGTCTTGTTGAATTCTAAAGTGGAAATTCACAATTACTGGAAAATATGCCTGCATGTTGAATATAACATTAGATTGTTCAATGCAATATTTCCAAAGGCACGTTCACCCCGTATTTATTTATATTTCGCTAGGAAACAGGTGCAGTGATTTATTACAACATCTTCAAACATAAATGGAAATCCAATATGCAAGGAAACACACAGTACAATTCTAACCAGCTTGAAAATCAGTGTTTGGTATGACCGCTGTTATTATTCAGCACAGCATGAACTCAGTTTCTTGTAATTTCTATAAGGAGTCTCCAGACTTCTTCATGGGCGTTCAAAGCTCTTTGGATGTTTCTGCGTCTGTAGCTCTCTTCCACAGCATGTCTTCTATCCTGTCTTCCTTCTCTCACTCCAACCAGATGGCCCCGCCCCTCCCTCAGCCTGGTTCTGCCGAAAGTTTCTTCCGGTTCAAAGGGAGTTTTTCCTTCCCACTGTCACCAAAGTGCTTGCTCATAGGGGGGTCATATGATTGTTAGGTTCTTCTCTTTAAGTATTATTGTAGAGTCTACCTTACAATATAAAGCACCTTGAGGCCAATGTTGTTGTGATTTGGCGCTGCATAAATAAAATTGAATTGAACGATACTATATGTACTATTCTCTAATTTCCAAATGATTTCCAGTGTGGGTAAAATATTTCAAAGACCAAAAACGAAACAATTTTTGCTGCTGTCTCCACTTGTAGTTTTGTTTTCTCCTGTTGTCACATCTTCATGATAAGCCTTTGTTATGTACATTATGACTGCAACAGCCTTTAATCTTGACAATCATACAGTAAGTCCAAGCATGTCTGTGCAAATCCAAGTGAGTGCTCATGTAATGCATTAACAGATTTGACACAAAATTTTAACCCAGTTGATTCAAAATGAGACTGAAAGTTACTCCAATAAATGAATCAGTCAGTGTCTCCACATCTGCGTGTGGAAATGCCAAGCGATTACAGTCTCAAGCAGTTTGAAGAATTGTGCCCGCCAGGATTTGACTCTGAGAAGAGACCGGTGCTGTCACACCTCACAGGGAGATTTATCGGAAGCTCTGCAAGAGGGTGCATGATTTCACAACACCTCTCTCCTGACTCAGGGGTCAGTGACAGAGACTTATGTGAGAGAAGACAGAAGTGTCATGGGGAAAATATGTGTGTCGGCTCACGTCAACACTGGTCTGCTCTCATATATGAAACAATAAGAAAGCAATAGCAGCAGTGATATAATAACTAATAATGGCATGATAGCATGACAAAGCCAAGTTCAAATTAAAGTATTAAAAGGTTTGATCAGCAGCTCTGACATGCTGATATGATAGTAGGAGATTCAAACTGGTGATATTTTTTAAAATAATAGTCTCGAGCTGAAAAAGGCAGGCTTCTATTTCTAAAGCCAAACCACTGAGTTTTCTAAATAATGCTAATTCCCCCTAGCAGCTCTATTAAGTTAAGCTAACATTAGTTGTGGAAATTCACTCTCCAACTTTAGGTTTTTTTTTTTTCATTTAACTTGCTTCATGAGGGCCTCATAAATGGAGTCTTAAATATGTACTTGATTTCTACATGATAGTGTACTAAAAGACAGAGGCTTAGGCATTATCTCCTAATTTAAAACTCAGCAGCTTCTAAAGTATCCATTGTAGTTTTACTGCAGAGTGGATCAGGATCCTAATTTGGTTCTAATGTAACTCTTAACTGCTAAAAGCTAAGACAGACAAGATATTTCATCCTCCTGCTTTCAAACAGTGTGCCTCACTTTTAAAACCTAAAAGAGAATGTTTTAGGTTTTATAAATAAAGTCTGCACAATGACCATAATAGTATCTTGAATAACAAACGTGACTGGGATGATTGATGTAAAAGAAGTTGGAACAAAACCTGAGGTAGCATTGAAGACTTTTTTTGTGTTGGATTGTTTTGAGTAATCTGCAACTCTGAGATGTTAACTAATTAAAAATTAAAAATCCTGTGGCAACTGAGTAAGGCAACTGTGAAGAAAAAAAACACCAGCAATTACTTGTCGCAGTGTCAGCAGAATCTCCTAAGTCATATGTGTCAAATGTGGCCTGTGAGAGCTTGTGCATGACTGTAAACTACGTCTCCCACAATGCATTTCAATTGTTTGAACCCCAGTGCCCCGGGTACCAAGGTCGAGAGGGAGAACATCTTAATGTGATGTACCGGCAGATCTGTTATTTAAATATAGACACATATGGTATCAACAGAAACTTTAAAATCTCAGCTAAAAGCTCATAAAACCATTTCAGCACCAAAAAGCTAAAACAGCAAACTATCAAAGAGCAGGTAAACAGATTCAGCAAAAAGATGTAAAACAAAACAGGGACATGCCCATTGGGTACGGAAAGCCAACGTCTCACAGATTCTGAAACTCCAGAATTCGTCATTCTCCAACCAAAATTCATTGAACCAGCAGCTAAAGAAGAGCACCACACTCTTCTTCACGTTTGAAAAACATTGTAATGAATTCCCACTTACTTTGGCTGTCTTGCTTCCACCATGATAAAATTGCACGTCCTCCACGGCTCCATCTCTTTTCTATTTTCTGCCTTATTTTCTTGCTTATTATGCACCAGTCTACCATAGAGTGTTGTTTACCACTGTTTCTTTCCCCCCCAAAAAATGACATCTGACAAGAAAGCCTAATTTCTGCTATTCAGTCACAAACAAATTTCAACTTTCATAATTTATGCCAAATTGCAAAAAGCCTCTGTAACTTTGTTGCAAACAGAAAAGTTTATGTTTATCACTTTCTACTATATCAATCTCAGTTTTTTTAGGACTACAATTTAAAAAACAACAACATCCACAACAACAAAAAGCTGGATAGTCTGGTCAATGAGCTACCAGAACCTCTTTTGTAATTTTACACATTTATTTCTTACAGTTTAAGTCCAAAGAGTCGAGCTGGCAGATTTCTTTCTTTGTCACAGCAGCTTTTTCTTTAACATGTAGAAAAACAGTTACATATGTGACTGCATTTTTAGGTAAATAGTTGTATATAACTTTTTTGTTTACAATTTTTTTTTGCATACGTTTTTTTTAAATGTACTATTAATATTTGCATTTTAAGTTATGAAAATAATTCGCTAAACATGTCTGTGGTCTTTAAAAATTCCTACTATGATTGTATGTTTTTTGTGTGATTACAGATCAGTTGTGTTAATACAGTATGTCAATGAAAAAATAACTGTCAATTCAGACACGTGAGGTTGTGCTGATAATAATGATACCTAACAAGGTAAAAAAAACAACAAAAGTATGGCCAACTATATCCTGGACCCCAGAGGGTGAACCCAGTAGTCAGGAAAATTAGGCTTAAATGAAAATGTTTTCATGACAGCGTAGATTTCTGGCATTTTGTGTAAGCGTGTAACAATCTAATCATTTCTAGTTAAAAGAAAAAGTGTGAAAGTTAAGCTAGACTTGTGTTTGTAAATGAACCACCCCATGTTGTGTAACCTTCTGGATTTTATACTTATTGGGCTTCATACTTATTTATTATATAGGCTACACAGGACAGTAAAATAAAAAAAAAATGCTACATAAAATGTTTTATGTAACTGAAACATGTTTCTGTGGACCAAAGAAAATAAGAAAGTTATAAACCATATTTATATGAAATGTGTAAAATTACTGCATTTAATGTATTTTAACTGTATATAATGCATGTTATAGAGTGTAACACCTGCATATGTGTAAAAAAAAACAACAACATGGCTTTGATTTTGCCACCCTAAGAAAATGTCACTAGATCCGCCCCTGGTTCATGCACCACTTTATTCTGTTCCTTTTACTTGTCACTCACACACACTCGTGATACATGCATCGACAGCAAATTGGGGTTCAATATTTTTCTCAAAGAGCCGAGCAGCAAACCAGTCACACAAGATTTTCTTTTTCTTGTACTTTCTGTGAGATTTCCAGTAATGCAGAGCATGTAACAAACACTCTCTCTCATTTTCTCTCAGACATAAGTGTGTGGAAATGTTTTAAAAATACAGCTATCATCCCATCACCTCACTGAGCCTGGCAAATATCAGTTTCTCTGTATATCATAATATGTGGCAGACTTTTTAAACTGCCGGTACGCATACTGTTCAAAAGGAAACAGTGGGACAACTCAAAATATCAAGGAAACTTTATTCTATATCTTATTGAGTTTTGTCCATTTTCACTGTTGTTGACTTTACTGAGACTTAGTTCAGGCAGCTTTAATTTTTAATTACAATGTTCCTGTAAGGTTAACAAGTTTTCCTTTGGCGCAGAATTTTACACCATGCACCCTTACTGATGCAACCCTCCAAATGATCTGGCAGCGCACTAGCTTGCTTACTTGGAAATTTTTGTATGTGTAAGTTAAACACATTTGACTTTCAATGTTATGTTGTTAAAACAATGCTGAATGAAGGGGACTCGACTGAAAGTTACTTACATGGTTAGCACTTTGAGTTAACAAGTGAAAAATTACTGGTTTGTATTTGGAGCCAACGTGAAGCCAACATTGTCACAAGTTGGAAAGTTTTATAACTCTAGAATTTTTTCTTGACTCAAAAATACCCATTATTGAAGATAATTGTTAACCTCATTGGTATAATGTAATTAGGCGAGTAAGAACACCTGAGCTTTCAATGTATAAATCTTAGTAAAGTCAACGACAGACAAAAGTTGAGAAAACTCAAAAAGTTACTGAATCACAGCTTAATATTTTGAGTTGGTTTTTTTTTTTTCAGTTTTCTTTACAGTGTAATAGGCCACAGCACACATATTATTAGTCTATATTGCCATATAGTGTGTCCAGTTTTCCACTTTTTACAACCATTTATATACGTTAGTATTCTATCCATCTTACAGCAGAGATCACTGACTGCAGCAGAGGTTTGCATCTCCATAAAATGTCTTATCCTTCCCTGCACGGACCTTCTGTTAGTGCCAAAGCTGGAGTTGGACAAAACGATGACCTTTTTGTGTTGACACAACATGGCATGCATCAGAAACCATGTAAACTGACAACAAAGGTTGCATTCTTTGTTCTGCATTGCTTCGATGAGAAAATTATTTCCATCCATCCATCTTCATCCGCTTATCCGAGGTCGGGTCGCGGGGGTAGCAGCCTAAGCAAAGAGGTCCAGACCTCCCTCTCCCCAGCCACCTCCTCCAGCTTGTCCGGGGGAATACCAAGGCGTTCCCAGGCCAGCCGAGAGATATAATCTCTCCAGCGTGTCCTGGGTCTGCCCCGGGGCCTCCTCCCGGTGGGACATGCCTGGAACACCTCGCCCAGGAGGCGCCCAGGGGGCATCCTTGCCAGATGCCCGAACCACCTCAGCTGGCTCCTTTCGATGTGGAGCAGCAGCTGCTCTACTCTAAGCCCCTCCCGGATGGCCGAACTTCTCACCCTATCTCTAAGGGAGAGGCCAGCCACCCTTCGGAGGAAGCTCATTTCCGCCGCTTGTATCCGCGATCTCGTTCTTTCGGTCACTACCCACAGCTCGTGGCCATAGGTAAATTGAGAGCTTCGCTTTTACACTCAGCTCCCTCTTCACCACGACTGACCGGTGCAGCGTCCGCATTACTGCAGCCGCAGCCCCAATCCGTCTGTCGATCTCCAGCTCCCTTCTCCCATCACTCGCGAACAAGACCCCGAGATACTTGAACTCCTCCACTTGGGGCAGGAACTCCTCCCCGACCCGGAGTGGGCACTCCACCCTTTTCCAGCTGAGAACCATGGCCTCAGATTTGGAGGTGCTGATCCTCATTCCCGCTGCGTTACACTCGGCTGCGAACCGCTCCAGTGCGAGCTGGAGGCCCTCACCCGATGAAGCCAACAGAACCACATCATCCGCAAAAATCAGAGATGAGATTCTGAGGCCACCAAAGCGAAAGCCCTCCGCCACTTGGCTGCGCCTAGAAATCCTGTCCATAAAAATTATGAACAGAACCGGAGACAAAGGGCAGCCTTGGCGGAGCCCATCACCCACCGGGAACGAGTCCGACTTATTGCCGCCAATGCGAACCAAGCTCTTGCAACGGTTGTATAGGGATTGAATGGCCCGTAGCAATGGGCCAGACACCCCATACTCGCGCAACACCTCCCACAGGACGCCCCGAGGGACACGGTCGAATGCCTTCTCCAGGTCCACAAAACACATGTAGACTGGTTGGGCAAACTCCCATGCACCCTCAAGTATCCTCGAGAGGACAAAGAGCTGGTCCAGTGTTCCGCGACCAGGACGAAAACCGCATTGTTCCTCCTGTATCCGAGGTTCGACTAGCGGACGAACCCTCCTCTCCAGCACCCTGGCATAGACTTTCCCGGGGAGGCTGAGGAGTGTGATCCCCCTGTAGTTGGAACACACCCTCCGGTCCCCCTTCTTGAAGATGGGGACCACCACCCCGGTCTGCCAGTCCACAGGTACTGCCCCTGATCTCCACGCAACATTGCAGAGACGTGTCAACCAAGACAGCCCTACAACGTCCAGAGCCTTCAGGAACTCGGGGCGGACCTCATCGACACCAGGGGCTCTGCCACCAAGGAGTTGTTTAACTGCCTCAGTGACCTCGCCCCCGGAAATCGGTGGGTCACACCCCTCATCCCCAGACTCTGCTTCCTCCCCGGAAGACGTGTCAGTGGGATTAAGGAGGTCCTCGAAGTATTCCTTCCACCGCCCGACAATTTTCTCAGTCGACGTCAACAGCGCTCCGTCAGCACTATACACAGTGCAGGTAGAGCACCGCTTTCCCCTCCTGAGACGCCTGACGGTTTGCCAGAATCTCTTCGAGGCAGTCCGAAAGTCTTTTTCCATGGCCTCTCCGAACTCCTCCCACACCCGAGTTTTTGCTTCAGCCACTGCCCGAGCCGCATTCCGCTTGGCCTGTCGATACCTGTCGGCTGCCTCCGGAGTCCCACAGGCTAACCAAGCCCGATAGGCCTCCTTCTTCAGCCTGGTGGCTCCCTTCACCTCTGGTGTCCACCATTTGGTTCGGGGATTACCACCACGGCAGGCACCAACCACCTTGCGGCCGCAGCTCAATGCAGCAGCTTCGGCAATGGAGACGCTGAACATGGTCCATTCGGACTCAATGTCCCCAGTCTCCCTCGGAATGCTGTTGAAGCTCTGCCGGAGGTGTGCGTTGAAGATCTCGCGGACTGGGGCCTCTGCTAGACGTTCCCAGCACACCCTCACTACGCGTTTAGGTGCACCAGGTCTGTCCAGCGTCCTCCCCCGCCACCTGATCCAACTCACCACCAGGTGGTGATCAGTTGACAGCTCAGCCCCTCTCTTTACCCGAGTGTCCAGAACATATGGTCGCAGGTCTGGTGATACGATTACAAAATCGATCATCGACCTACGGCCTAGAGCATCCTGGTGCCACGTGCACTTATGGACACTCTTATGTTCGAACAGGGTGTTCGTTATGGCCAAACTGTGATTAGCACAGAAGTCCAATAACAAAGCACCGCTCGGGTTCAGATCAGGGAGGCCGTTCCTCCCAATCACGCCCCTCCAGGTCTCGCTGTCGTTACCCACGTGAGCATTGAAGTCTCCCAGCAGGACAACAGAGTCTCCAGGTGGAGCACCTTCCAGCACCCCCCCAGGGACTCTAAGAAGGCTGGGTACTCCGAACTGCCACTCGGCGCATAAGCGCAGATGACAGTCAGGACCCGTTCCCCGACCCTAAGGCGCAGGGAACAAACCCTCTCGTCCACCGGGAAAAACCCCAACGTACCGGCAGCAAGCCGAGGGGATATAAGAATACCCACCCCAGCCCGCCGCCTCTCACCAGGGGCAACTCCAGACTGAGACAGAGTCCAGCCCCTCTCCAGGAGACTGGTTCCAGAGCCCAGACAATGCGTAGAGGTGAGCCCAACTATATCTAGCCGGTACCTCTCAACCTCACGCACCAACTCAGGCTCCTTCCCCACCAGAGAGGTGACATTCCATGTCCCTATTGCCAGTCTTGGCAGCCGGGGGTCGGTCCGCCAGGGCCTCCGCTCCTGGCCGCCACCCGGCTCACAATGCACCCGACCCCTATGGCGCCTCCTGCGGGTGGTGGGCCTGCGGGAGGATGGGCCCATGTCTCCTCTTCGGGCTGTGCCCGGCCGGGCCCCATGGACTAAGGCCCGGCCACCAGACGCTCGCCCTCGGGCACCCTCCCCGGGCCTGGCTCCAGGGCGGGGCCCCGGTAACCCTATCCCGGGCAGGGTAAACTGTTCCCTCGATATTCTTTTCATGGGGGTCTTCTGAATCGCTCTTTGTCTGGTCCCTCACCCAGGACCAGTTTGCCATGGGAGACCCTACCAGGGGGCAAAAGCCCCCAGACAACATAACCCCTGGGATCCCTGGGACACACAAACCCCTCCACCACGATAAGGTAGCGATTCAAGGAGGAGGAGAAAATTATTTGTGATTCTAATATAATAAAGTGCATTTTAGATGCTTATATCTTCCACGAGACCAGTAATGTTAATAAAACACTAATAGCATCTCATTGCAGAACCATGTTTATTCTAAATCTCTACAGTGTGCACTACTCTTTGAAACCCGCTACTGTGGTCCCTGTAAATGCATCCAGTGCAAGAGCGCTACCCAGACGCTAGGCCAGAGATAAATCCTACTCATTTCCTGTGTTGACAGTCTGAGGCTGCTTCCTTGACTCGGTAAAATTAACGGCCCAGAACGTTATTTTCCCATCCAATATGCTGCCATCAATCATTCTGTGTGCCTTCATTGCTTTAAAAAATTATGTGTCACTGTTTTCTACAAAGGCAAAGCAACAAATTTAGTCACCAGGCAAAGGATTGATGATAAAATGCACACGTCTGACGGTAAAATGAAGGGGCCATACAGGATTAAAGTTATTGCGCAACAATTAGTTATGAGTAGTTAGGTGCTTTAATTAAGAGAGTGGGGAACTGGATAAATGTGCTTCAAAAATAAACGCGGAGGTGCGGGCCTACAGTGTACAGCGTTGGGTCACATTTGCAGGTTTTCTCTGATCAATTCATCGACATCGGTAATAGCAAGGTATTTGAAATTACTGCAGCTCGAGAGCTTTCTGTGACTTACAGACTTACCAAGAACAGGCTTAAACACTGACCTTACAAAATAACTAAAGTGCATCTAAAGAAAGTGCAATTTGCACGTCATTTGAAATTACAGAATCCTGGCAAAAGATTTAAAAGCTGATATTCTCCTCAGTAAGTGCATAAAAGTTTATTTTGACAAAAAAATGAAATTACGGTGGCTTGCACTTTTTTTGTGAAGAGATCACAATGTGAGGGGAAAACTAGTGGCTGAAATAAAGTGATAGACAGAGAAGAAGGTATATTACAGCTGTAGGCTGTGACTGCTCCTGCGTGAACTATATGGCGTTTTATTGCAGAGCGGGAAATTGCAAGTGCCAGGGAACAGAAGTGAGTGACATCAAGGAGGATAGTATGGTAAGGGAGCATGTAAAGCGCATCCTCATTTCACTTCCAGGCTTATGCTCTCCTACTCCCTGATCACAGAACAGCAAAGGCTGATGGGAGAGCGGATGGGTGGAGGGGAATGTGATTTGAGGGCATCGAGAAGCGGAACTGACAGAGACGGATTCACTGTGGCCCAAGCATGGAATTGCTTTTCCTTTCCCCTGGAACTGAGCTGGAAGTGTCTGCGGCTGCAAACAATCTCTAAGCAGGAGCTTTCACAAAGCCCAAGAGCCAGAACCATGAAAGCTCAGAGGCAGGTGAGAAAAACGCTGAACTATTTAGAACAAGAAAACGGGCAAAGTCAGCTTGAGTGCCCAGAAACTGTTGCATCAACACAAAGTTGTAATAACAAGATACTGTATGTTTTCCATCTTACAACATTGAGTGAAAAATGTGCGTTTGTTCACACAGTACGTGTCTGTGCATTTAAAGTGCAGACTATGTGTACAAAACCCTTCTTGTTGCTTATATGAGAGGAACAGAGTTCATGTGTCCACTGCTGTCGTGCTGCACAGCTAATTAGACAGGTGTTACAGAGCCCCAGGATACAGATAGGAAGACATGGGAGCATTTCACTCTCTCAGTTTGACACAACAGAGAAGGTGTTCTGTTCAATTTACACCTTAACCTGAGAGGAATTCCGGGCGGAGTTTGGTCAGGTATCCTAAAAACTCAAGGTTTGCAGGCAGTTTTATTTGAAGACATACCTCCGTTCCTAACCACAGTCACTGCTGCTACCGTCGTTATGACCGTATTAAATGAAAACCCTATCATCGTACTCCACACTGCACTGAGCCACAAGATGAGATGTTGCAATGAAATGCATCATTAGAACCTATGTGCATTAGCTTAAAAACTACAGATTAAACTCCTGGTTTCTTCTAATGGTCCAAAGTCTCAGAGTTAACATTTGCTCTAAAGAGATCACATGAGCCCCTGGTGTTTCACCTCTAATGGTGCATGTCTGGGAGGACACTGGGCATTGGACTGAGATCCTCATTGTTACAAAACCTGCTTTTAACATTACTTCTCTTTTGCACTGCTTCTCCTCGGGTCGACAGTGTTGTCAGGGTCTTTTATCACGTGAAGACAGGCTGGGGCAACCAATAAGCAAACTGAGCCACAGTCTAAACCACTGAAGATGTGAGAGACTTTTAAACTCTCAAACAACCAAGTTTGTCCATGCTGGAAATGTCATTCATGTGACTGAAACACAGGCAGGATTATTCGAGCTTCTACTGGCCTACAGAAGTGAGTTTTCCTTTGTCTGCATGCATTTAACGTGCATCTGGAGCAGATAATAAAAGAAGTGAAAGCAACAAACATCTACAATGAACAAGAAATTAATACATTCACAGATATGTTGTCCTCCTCAAATGTTGCTTGCACAGCTCAGCGTGGCCACAAGGGATGTCTACTGAACCAAAGACAGAGTAAGAATAACTGGCATCCAGTAGATATGACAAGGAGGTTGCTAGCTATTCTTCCATCTCTAATGTAAGCATTGCATTTGGCCATTCACGGTAATTACAGTCAGTTGTTGCCACTTTAGAGACACATGTCAAGCTCAATGCAATATGCAACATGGTTCAATGTGTTCGTGTTTTTCTGCTCATTCCAGCAGATTAACATCAAATATGGAGTTAGAATGCCACGGTGCATCAGTGAACTCAGTCTTTAAATAACAATGCCTTAGCACAAAGGCAAAGTCCAGTTAGTCGTCCACACCTAGCAGAGTGTGACTTTTCTTTTCTGCAAGTGTGCTCTCTCTGTCGTGCTTCTGAAACCTTCTTCATCCACTCTTAAAAAAAATTAAACGAAAAAGTAGAAATTGCTTTTCAGTAAATAGTGACAGCAAAACGGATTCGTGCCATGTTACAGGCGCTAAATCGGGATGTTTTGCATTGCTGGCAAAGCGTAATGTGATGCTGTGACAGGAGCAGAAAAGGCTGCCTGTTAACAGTATGTAGTTTAAAGGCAGACCTCACCAAGGACGCTGTTGTCGACGTTCTTTTGAGTGACACGGCAACATCAAATACAAGTTTCCACAATGAATGTCGTGACCTCGTCACCCCGGTCACACGGCAGAGCAGACAGCTGACAAGCGGGCAGGGGGGAAAAAAGCACCGCCCTACCCAACAAGCCCTCGATCAGCTGTCAGAAACTCACACCTCAAACAATCTCACCTGACACAAAACCGGTGAGATGCAGAGAGGATGAGGAAAGCACAAGAGGGCTAAAAAGTAAGGGAACAGATGGTGGGAGAGAAAGGTGAGGACGCTTAAAAAATAGACAAGAGGACAAAACAGGAAATTGCAAGTGCAAGAGTGAAATTGATAAAAGGCTGCAAAAGCTGATCATTTTTTTAAAAAAAGACAGAGTTAGATAGTCAAATGTAGTGAAACCGGGGCCATGCATTATTCTGTTATTATCCTGTCTGACGCAGTATCCAAAGTTTTTTTTTTCTTGAGGTGCAGGCAAGCAGTCCAACCTGTGGAATGAAATATTAAAGAGCTCGTATCTGCATGCATGTAGATCCCTGGGTTCAGTCTACATGACATGACAGCATAATCCCCAGTGCTCTGAGGTTCAGGCACAGCATTAAACGAAGAAGCCATGCAGAGCGATGAAGAGAAATAGTTCTTCCCTTTAATTAGGTTTGAAGGTTGTGAAAGACCAGAACATGACACTGACAGTTACTCTCTGTGGGCAAAAGCCAAGACCTGGAGACCAATTTGTAGCCAAGTCATTCAGTACTACTGTCTTACTGACCTGCACAGGGATGGGAAGATGGTGGTAATAAGAGAAAAGCAAATTGTCAGATTTTATTAAATAAGCAATTTGTGCAAAATGTTCAACAAGTTTAAATAAAGTATTAACCCAACAACTGCTAAAAGTAATAGTTTCACTTTTGGAAATTATGCTTTTGATAGGGTTTGGATACTAATGGCAGCTAGCTAGCTTAGCTTAAGGACAGGATCTTTCTGAAGTTTGGCTTTTACCAGAAGGCTGGAAATCAAAACTGCTTCATCTAAAAATATGACTGTTTATAGTTTTTAATTAACTATTATGTTATTTTGTTACCTTGCTTGCAGCAGTGACAGCATTACTTATTGCTAACAGTTAGCCGATTTCAGTTCGTCCATCGGGAGGAGGAATATAGCAGAGTGATTTTGAGTAGATTAGATATTGTCATTACTTTTTTAATGTGCAAAAAAATAAGAGTGTGACAGTAAAGTCCAAACTGCCTCCATGACAGCCGACAATTGCATTATTCTGCTTGCACAACTTTGGCTTTTTTGGCCAAGAACACAAAGTGATAAAATTGAGTGTATGCTGACCTCAAACCTGCAGCCAGAGCCTAAACTTCAAAAGGTCACAAAGGCATCGATGAGCAGTCAAGCTAACAGCATTGTGGCCTCCATTTCTGTTCATGCTTCTGCAGTAGAATCTCTGTGGTGATAGACAGAGTTTACCTTCATACTCATCCAACTTGCAGACCACCACAGCAGATTTTAAAAAGATTGAATGTGTGCAGATGCGTTGGACTGCAGCCTCAGATTTATAATGTCAGCTGGTAATTATGTGACAACGCATTTAAGATCAAGTTACACAGAAACATGAAAGTAATGTCAGTGTAACAAATTACTTTCTGCCTGGAGCAAAAAGTTACATAATACAAAAATTTACTTTAAAATAAGTTGTTTTGTTTTTTTACAAAAAAGGGGAACAAAGTAATGAGTAATAAATTACTTTTTTGACAACCCCAACACTGTTCTAGACAACATGTGCTTCATCTTTGTACAGAAAATACATAGTTATGTTTAACGTTTAGCTCAGTGTGTGTTTTTCTGTGTGTGTGTGTAATATACAGAAAACAATCCTCTCTATAAAAAAAGAGCATGCAGGCAGTGTGGGAGTGCGCAACTATTCTCCACAGGATAAGGTGCTAAATGAAATGTAGACATTGTGAATGACGCTACATAGGTGTGAAAGACAAAGTACTCTGGGAAGTAATAGCGTTCTGGGCCATGTTTCCATTCAGGATGCAGATAACATTTTTTCACATAGCATGGCATTACTCAGCCCTGGCAGAAAGAAGATCAGTTGCCGCTATGGGGCTTCGTGAACCGGTGAACGTAGGGCTCCAGGGATGACAGAGTGGGGGAGGACTGGGGTTAATGCGGCCTGCAGTCGGGGATGTCTGGTGTGGAACAGAGATGGGAGAGCAGAGGACAACTGTGTTCTCCCTGAGGTTAATATAGTATTATCAGCTGCACAACTGTCCTCTCATAGCCGCATCTATTTCAACAACTGCTGGAGGAAAGAAGGGGGCAGGAGGCGGGGGGATGAAGACAGAGAAAGATAAGAGAAGAAGCGACAAGAGAGAGAAGAAGGGCAAAAAAGGATGAGTGAGAAAAAAAACTTAGAAAACAAAGACAAAATAGATATTCTCAAGAGTGGACAGGAAAGTTTGAAGGCCTTGAAAGTTGATAACAGATTTAAGTCTTCTCATATTATTTAATTTTAATGGCATAAAAAACACCATAAAACCCCAAAACAATAAAACGAAAACAAAACAAAAACACTAAGATGTCAAAAAATAGGAAATCAAATCTAATCATTCTCAACGGGGGACATGTAATATGCAGGAGCTCCTATGCCTGAATATGTTTTATAACTTAAAAGCAATAAAAGGTAATTCCATACTTTATTGACTTGAGTATACTCCCAGTGTTTGTTCCCTGCCTTTAGATGAAATCACAAAGACTCCTGCTCTTTCTTTAAGTTTGTCAAGGATCACAATGGAGTATGATTGATGCTAGTCGTCGCTTGTGGCCCCATTTTTCTGCTCTAAATAAACTGAAGGATAAATCCAGTTGCTAAGCCAGTCCCTCTAAGGGCTGACCTTTTGATAAGCTCATCTCTCAAATTTATGGCAGCTCGGAGAAGCATTATTGCCACAACCTAGAAATGGCTCATGTTGACATAAGATCGTTTACAAGCTTCTCCCCAGAAACCTCAAGGCTCAACATCTCTATGTGTGTACTAACAACGAGAGATTATCCTTGGAGCAAAATAACTTCAGCCTCTGCTTCACCTGAGATTGTGTTGTTATCGAGAGAGTGCGCGGTGGCAGAGACGGATTTTGTGTACACAATCCTGATATTTCATCACCACAACTTCCCAAACTTTTTTTTTTTGTCTCTCTCTGGATTATCCAACTTCTCTATCGCCTGCCGTGTTCATCCCCCTCCTCCAGCTTAATTCAGCTGTTGAACTCAACCCCACAAATGACACAAGTCAGAGGATCCAAAGTTAAAGGTGGCCGGTGTTGGTGGTGGCGGCAAGCTACTGTTGTGCTACCCAACAGCGAAAGGCGAGCGTGATAAAGAGGAAAGGGACGGCTGGATCACTCATGTGTCCTCTGATTCTGGTTATCTGTCTCAGGCTCCTTGTTTGCTTGCATGATCCAGGCTGGAACCATCAGAAGCTTCCTCTCTTCCCCTTGTTCATGTCAACCATGACTTTCACTGAACTCGGAGCACACTGTTGAGATAAGGGCTCCAATCAGACTGACTGTGGCAATGGAACCGGTGAGAAAACATGGTGGACGGAGCCATCTGGCTGGCTCTTCTCGCTGTCCTCGCTCTGCTGAGCACAAAGCTGAACCACCTGTCTTGTCTGCTGCACTCTATAGCAGAAGCCGAGTACCACCAGGATGGTAGAACAAGATAGTGTGGATATGGTGTGTATTTGTTTAGTTGTGTGTTTATAGTATAAAAAAAAATGCTCAGAAAGAGAAGAATGGCTTTACTCAGTGGACTGGACTTTGTTTAAGTCTCTATTGGTCCTAAGGAATCATATAATACATCCCCAGACATACACCAGATATTTATCCCACTTTCTAAAAGCCTGCAACTTTATTTTCATGCCATCTTCTCTATCGACTTATTGACTGAGGCTTGGGCAAGGTCACCCGCAGAAGTTTCTGTGACAATATTCTCCCAGAGAATATTGGATTTTATCTGCATCTATTAGCAAAGCATTTGGCATGAAAGAAGAATCATTAAACATTTAGTAAGATACACCACTGTGCTTTGAAGAATAGCATTCTGCCGATGTTAAAACCCGGATCATGTCTCTGTAGCTATTAGGCAACGAGTGAGCATGTTTTTGAGTCCCAGACATTGCTTCTTTTTACAGTTGCAAGACTGTAAAAGTCACAAAACTATGAATAATTTATATTTACTGTGCAAAAGGTCTTGCTTGGAAAATTGGAAATAGGTGCAGCAATTTACTGAAACATGCAACCATTTATGGAAATACAGTATATAAGGGGGGGAAATGGGGTTTGTACAGTTGCAATGACCTTGAAAATCGATATATGATACGACCACCTTCATTCTATTGTTTTGAACCTTCACACGACCTTTACTATCTCAGACAAGCTTTCTTGTAGTTTAAGTAGTCTTCAGGAATACTTCATCAAATCTCTTGAAGGACACCGAAGCTATTCCTTGGATGTTGGCTGCCTCTGTGCTCTCTGTCAAGATGATTTGGACTCTGTCTATATAGGTATTAATAGAGTAATAACACTGCATTAACATTGTGTTTGGGATCGTTTTCATGCTGATAAATGACGTCACTGCCATCCAGATGCTTTTCTGATTGCATGCTGGATCTACGTTCCTTTTCGGCAACGAGTTTGACAAGATTCCCAACACCAACGTTTGGAATACAGCCATACACCATGACAGAGCCTCCACCATGTTTTACTGATGGATGTAAACACTGACCTCCTCTGTATATGTTGATGATAATTTGAACCAAAAGTTTCAAATTTTACAATAAGACCTGTTGCTACTTATTTTCAGTGCAGCTCTTGTGTAATGTGGCATACTGCACCTGCTTCCCTTCCTTAAGAATGGATTTCTAATGAGCAGATGGATAAACTCAAGGACCTGATGCATACTCTGGTCTTTACTGGTATGCTGTAGATACTAAAGCCATCTGCTGCATATTGTTTATATGCTGTGGATAGTTTTTTAGCCATGCACCTTCTTCCTCTGTCCTCCATTTGTCCAGTTTTCTCACATTTTTAAGGACAAACTGAAAACCATGCTTTTAACTAATAGCACTTTTCGAATCACCTTATAAGTGCAAATAAATTTTTTTTATATTATACGTTTATGTTAAACTCTGTTATATTTGGTGTAATACAAGGATTGGACTAAAAATGAGTGAAAAGGCGGCCAACTTTAAAAGAAAACCTGAATGAATATTGCTTAAGACCACTTAAAAGTAACAGCTTGGCTCCTTGGAAGCAAAATATAAAAATATGAGGGGGACACTCAAGACTTTGCACAATATTGTATTGTCTATCCAAATACCTTGAAGTATATTTGTTTTAAAACTTCCATTAACAATAACATTAATCATACCTGATCAAATTACTAGATAATTTTTCAGCTTTCTCCGTTATATCAGCCAATAACAGAAGCTGTCGGAAGTCACAGCCGTTTTATAGAAAGATATCCGAGTGTATGTGGTGAGACTCAACAGGGAGACTGAGGAGAAGCCGACATCTATCGAGCCCATCAGTGACAGAATATAAGACAGGATGCTCCAAAGAGAGAGAAAAGACAAAGCCCTGTTGGATCCTGGCAAAGTGATAAGTGCCTTGACCACAACAGTCATTACACCATCAGAATTAAATGATAAGATTCCAATTACCAGCTAATTTAAACCGCCGGTCAAATATGAGAAATAAAAGATGGAAAAAAGGATTTTATGTTGTAATGGCTTTCTGCAGGTGAAAAGGGAAATTGAGAAAATCTTGCAGATATTAAATAGGGTGGTATAAATGACCTGCCTCCATAAAAATAGCTCATTGCCTCATTAATCTACAAGGTATTCCTGCCCTTTTCACCAACATGACTAGTGGAAAAGTACCAACTTAGGAATACTTAAATATACTGACGCACTCCTTTAAAGTTTGTTTTTGCAGCTTAATCAATCTATGAGAAAATAAAGGCAAGTCTGCACAGCCTACATTGTCCTCATCCGAACAGTAGGGGGTCTTGTACTCTAATTAATCTGACTAGTCTCTCTGCTGAAGACTGGATCAGTTTGCAGGACTGCTGCATTATTCAACGTAGCCACGGGGTAAGAGAGGAAGTCTGTGGTCTGGAGTCACCTTACTCTGAGCTAAGGAGCAAAGCAAGAGATGGAGAAAACGATGAGGAAAAGACATTGAAAGTAATGGAAAATGAGCAGGGTGTGGTGGAGGGGTATGATTAAAAGAGATAAGGAAAAGAAACAGGGTGAGGGATCAGAAAGGCGGGTCAGATCAAATGGTCAATGCGGTTCAGGGTGACGGGAAAATGTTAAAAGATCACATCCGCATGAGAAACCGCAGGTGGGTCAGAGGGGATATAGACAGAAAGTCCATCTTTTGCCATCAGGTCTGCGCTTCTGTTGACAATCCGATCATGAAACCACGTTGTGTGTTGGGGTTTTTCAGCCGTGTATGTATTTGGTACAGAACATCCAATAAAGGCTGCGACAACGTCTTTTTTCCCCCCATTGTTCATTTATTGTTAATCGTTGGTATCGCTCAAAAGAAAGATCTTTCTACCCCGATATACATCTCTCTTCTTATTTTCTTTCATTAAATACACACCATGTCCCCACAAATACAATGATCAAAAACACAGTAGTCATGTACTGTTGGTTCATACAGAAAACAACAAGTGAAATCAAACATCCTGTGTTGGCAGTTGTCACTCAGAAATAGTCATAATAAAAAGCTTTGGAATGGTAAAAGTATAATGCACTCACAGTCGTGGCTAAAGGTTGAAACAAATCATATGGATCGGGTTATTCTGAAATCACTGAAATGAAATGCAAAGCTTAACGAGCGCCCGAACACGCCTCATGAGCCGCTTCGCTCGCAGCGCTGGGATGAACGCTCGTCGTTAAAAGTTCTGACAAAAACTCACAAAATGCTCATTTACAGCAACATTCAGCTTTATGGTTATGTTGTGGTTACTTACTATACGTCTTTACTCTGGGCAAACATATAATATATTATTCACATAACATAATATACATCTGTATATACATATTCCTTCCACCCTTAACAAAAAAAGTGTCCAGGCACTTCCTTCAGCAATCTTTTGCCAGATCACTGACTACAATGTAGCTACCTCATTCTTCTTCCTCATCACAAACAAGCTGCTCTATTTGAGAATCTGTGGGAGTCTGGTGATGTTTGTATACTGTTAGATTGCTCACATATTCTGGTTATCCCACCTGAACCAGAGTGTGAGCTGCAAACTAGCAGCAGGGTTGCCTTTCTCAGCTTCTGCAGGCTTCAAGCTGTCTCTCCTTGTTCATTAGGATATGTCCTGGAGTGATACCTTTACCACCCTCCCTGAAAACCTCTACTTAAAGGAGTCTCGGGAGATGTGTTGGCGCATAACATATTTTAAAAGGCCTATGTTTTAAAATATCTCTAATGGAGCTTATTAGAGATATTTTTGTGGCTATAACGCAAAAAAAAATCTCTTCCTCTGTGTAATGGGGTCTTTGCAAGAGCATGTTTCAAAGTTGTCTCTGATCATTATGTGTATCACAAATCCCAACCTGACTGCTTCTTACATTGATTCAGGCATGAAGAGTTCCAGTGCTCTCCAGGCCCTGGCCAACAGCTGAAAAAGAGTGGATTTTGTTTATCCATCAACTCTGCGGTAAGTCAGCAGCAGGGTATGTGGCCAACAGCTTCTTACTTTTACTACTTTTTTAAAACCACATTTCTGCAATCAAAAAAATATGTTCAGCAATGAGCGGTGACCCAAGATGGCACTCCCACCATCTACCCCATCTTAGTGCCCCCTACCCCCGATTTTCTTTTTGCTTTTCTTAGACTTTTTTTGTTTTTACAGCACAACCAAACGCCTCGGACAATGAATGAGTAGAAGAGGTGCAGACTGAGACCTGTGTGACCGCACCAGTTCAGACATTTCACCACAGCATTAATGGCGCATCATTTTTCACACCAACACTGTGGCATCTCGATGCCTTTCAAACAGCTTTCGCCATCCTCTCCTTTTGCTGTCTTCGGTGAGTATAAAGTACAAACAATCACTTCAGAGCGAGAACATTAGCTGATGCAGTACATAGTGTTTGTTTGTAGGCATATATCAAGATGAAGCAGTAGAACAAAGCAAAGGATTCAAGTCAGTCAGTGGGATTGGCACCGTGACAGTAACGAGACAGGAATCTCCCTCGGTGGCACCAGGCTCAGTGCCAGTAACGCCCACCTGTAGCACACATGGTAATCCAGCACAAACATTATGGGAAAATACAACACATTGCACTACTGTACAGTTTCTGCATCAATACTGTTGAATACTGGGCTGGTCTGCTTTACAATATAGGTCTCTTAAAATCTCTTGTTCTTGTTTTCTACCCCAGGTGAAAAACTTTATCGATTTATTTGGTGGTTTCAATAAATCTGTCCTATCATTAGAGAATAAGGCAGTTTATGGTATGGTAGATAAGTCATGCCACGAGCACAGTGGACCGTTATTTTATGTAGCTCTTCCACGTTTAAATAATGCTGCTGTAACTCCAGAATTAGATCCAGCGTCTTCGGTTTGTACGAATGAAATGATGAAACACAGCCAAGGTGACCCTTGCTTTGAAGAGAGAGGTCCACATTGCAGCTCCAAATATTGTTTTGCTGCTACAGAAACCCTTAGCACATACAAGATGTAGTCCAAGAGGCAAATAGGACCGAGAAAAGCACAAAAAAAAAATATCAAAAGAGATAAACATCACCAACAAGGAGGAAATCACAGCTGTACATTAAAGGTTAAAAGTCAGAACCTTGACCATGTTTTTTTTCTTTGCTCTCGTTCCTCTGCAGTCCTTTCAAAGCCAACTTCACAGGTCCAAACATTTAAGTAGATGTGGGGTCACCGGGTGACCTTTGTCTCCAGCGCGTGGGAATTTGCTGCTGTCGTAAACGTTTAGTTGCTATCTGCCTTCAAAGCAGTCCAAGTACTCAAGGACAAGGTCATAGCAAAATCGATACTGGTCCTAAAGAAACAAAAAGGAAAAACACAAAACTAGAGTCAAAAATCTCAAATGTATTGAATTTGGGTTTTTTTCAATTAATTTACAGACTAGACTAAACTTCCATACCAGAGACTCGACCATGTTGGGTTTGCAGTTGCGTAGAGTTTTGACAGCATAGAATACGTCTACCATGTTCTGATACTGGATCATCTCGATGAGGATGTTGCAGGCACAGAAGGTCCCACTACGGCCACCACCATTGCTGTGGAAGAGAATACATTGTCTAATAACTATTACACAGTACAGGCATAAATCAATGCTGCTACTGTACCTATCCAAAGGTATTCATGTGTATATGGACAGTACTCAATGCTCTCTGCCAGATCTGTTCAATCGCTTCATGATTTGGACTAGTTAGAGAAGTTACACAATGCAAACACTGCAGATACTAAGGTAATGAGAGATGATGAACACATGGATCCTTTGCTGCTCATTCCTCCTTTTGAAAGGCAAAGCCATCAATGTACACAAGCAGCATAGCAGCCCTCTCTGGCTGCGCTGATTAAAGCTGTGCTTGTGGATATGGTTAATGTTCAGATGTTACATTTATGGTTCAGTCCATAGTGCTATGGATAGATGCTGCTGTAACTCCTCTTTACTGCTCTAATGGACATTACCCAGAAAGCTCTGCTACAGTTTATGTCAGAGATAACAGTAGCAATTTTAGAGACTTCAGTGCAATAGCACAAACAATCATAAAGAGTCAAAGCCGGACAAAACAAACCAAAAACAAGAAGCTTCTGACAAAAAGCATAACCAGGCTAATCTACAGCAGTGTTTCTTCCATTTATCTATTCATCTTCTACAGCTTATCCAGGGTCGGGTCACAGCCAAGTCCAGACCTCCTTCTCCAACTTCGCCAACTCCAGCTTATCCAGTCAACGTAAAGACGTAAACACCCTGACAAGATGAAGATGCAAACTCGCCGCATGTTCCGGGCCTATCCAGAAAACCCAGCCAAGGAAACATCCTAATCAGATGCCTGAGCCACCTCGTTTGGATCAGCTCTACACTGAGTTCCTCTTCTGAGCACAGCCACCGTTTGAAGAAAGGGTTTGTTTCTGCAGTGTCATTCTTTCTGTCATCACTCAGAACTTTGTGATAAGAGGTGAACATAGGGATGTAGAATAACCAGTAAATTGATAGCGATGTTTTTATAGACGTGTCAGCATCACTGCAGATGCTGCACCAGTCTGTCTGTTCACTCTTTCACTCCCCTCCCCTAACTCATAAACAAAAGCAGCTTGTCCCTCAGACTAGAAGGTGCTAATGGTCATTCTGACCACTGCACAACTGTGAGCTGCTCCAGTGCAAGCAGGAAGTCATCACCTGGTGATGGCAAAGGAACCACATCATCTGCAAAAAACAGCGATAAGACTCTGAGAGTGGCATCCTTCTAGCACTTGGCTCCACCTAGAAATTCTGTCCGTAAAGATCACAAACAGAATCAGCCTTGCCCACCATCCGCCAGGGAAAAGTCTGACTTATTGCCGGCAACGATAACCAGGTTCTTACTGTAGTTGACATGGACCGAAAGGCATGTAACAATGTGACAGTAAGCGGTCAAATGCCTTCTCCAAGTCCACAAACCACATGTACACTGGTGGCTCAAACACCCAAACATACTGAAATATTCTTAAGAGGATAAAGAGCTGGTCCAGCGTTCCACAGCCAGGATGAAAACCACATTGTTCCTCCTTAATCCGAGGTTTGACCAACACAGAGTTATCATAGTTTTGTAATTTTTCAAAGTCTAGTTTTTATTTTACTGAAATATTTTTTCACATCTGGTTTCAGTTTTTAGTTTAGTTTTAGTTACCTATTATAATGTTGGACCAACTGGCATATTTATTCTCAATCTAGCGTTTCCCAGGGTGTGAATAAATATGGAGAGATAAGAACATCACCCTCGAAGTAAAACTCACGGCTTTTGCATGCAGCACACATTTCAGTTTTCCTCTACTTGGACGCTCACAGCCGACCTATAGAGGAAGTTCAGTGCAATGCTTATAAAAATGCACGGCATCAATGACTCTGTCGAGGCAGTACAAAAGATTATAATATAAAACACAGTGTTGATAATATCCAAGGATGGTTTGGGGTTGCCTCTGGCACAAAACAAGTGCAGGCTAAAAACTGTCTGAGATGGTAAAAGTTGGCCACTCATGTGCCTGCTGTGCTGCCCTGTTACTAATGTCGTGATAATGAAGATCCAAAGATCTTTCAGTACATACATGACCACCAACACAATCGCAGTGTCGGGTCATGCAATCATTTAATGATCCCAGCAGCTGTCTCAATTAATACTAGCTGCTGATGGTAAGACGACTGGTTGATTTAGTTCATCAAGATATTATTTCTTTCTCCAAAAGGTACAGATTGTTCCTGAGCACAGGTAAAGGTGCCTGTGGTCAAAGCAGCCGCAGTCTATTTATAATACATACTATATCATACAATATATGGTCCAGAGGGAATGGAAAAACTTAATTAAAGTTAATGCAAGCTGACGAGTGTGAGGGGAAAATAACAAATGGGCAGACAAACTGTCAACACAGAAATTTCTACCATGACCCTTCTGGGGCTGTGTAACATTACCATTGCATAATCCTGATATTTAGTAGCTGTTAGCAGTTTCGTGTAATATTTTATTTGAGTTAATAAAAAAGCTAAAGTTTGTTTTTCTTGTGTCAAAGAAAAGAAACATAATACTAAATAACAGTTGTATAACCGTGTAACAGACTGGGTTGGAATCAGTAGTGAGCAAAGAATAGGTGGTTTGTGGGAAGAATGCAAGTCAGAGTTGCTTTGGGTCATCGTGGCTCAAGAGTTGGAAGTTCGCCTTGTAATCGGAAGGTTGCCGGTTCGAGCCCCGGCTTGGACAGTCTCGGTCGTTGTGTCCTTGGGCAAGACACTTCACCCGTTGCCTACTGGTGGTGGTCAGAGGGCCCGGTGGCGCCAGTGTCCGGCAGCCTCGCCTCTGTCAGTGCGCCCCAGGGTGGCTGTGGCTACAATGTAGCTTACCATCACCAGTGTGTGAATGTGTGCGTGAATGGGTGGCTGGTTGTGTAAAGCGCTTTGGGGTCCTTAGGGACTAGTAAAGCGCTATACAAATACAGGCCATTAACCATTTACCGTGGTGCAGTATTTTCTTTCTAAACTACCGGTTTATGTTAGGAGTAGGAGGCCCAAGTGAACGTAAAACATGAAATGAGAGCATTATCGAAGAAAAAAAAGAGGCTTCGTGGCTGTTTTCGCTCATGGGACACTACTGCATAATTTAACAAAGTGTATGCCATGAAATAAACATTTCTTGAAATGGAATATAAAAATTTGGCAAGTGATTGACAAAAAAAGTTCAAGCCTTCTTCATTAATGCATCAAATTAGTTTGATCCTTTGATATTGTAACACACGATACTTTACCACTACTGAATGTAGAGAAAGTTAGGATCTTAGGCTTATGGCCTCTAGGAATCGACTAAGGAGCGAATGACACACAGCTAAAAGAACAGTCAACATTTATTCAAAACAAAACCAAAAACAGTCATTCAACAGTTCACAACAGTTCCAATTGTCCATATTTGTCAGTCTGTGTATTCAGTTTTAGAGTTCAGAGTTCAGTGTTCAGAGTTCTTTTCAGTCTTTTCAGTTCAGGTGTGTGAGTGTGTGTGTGTATAGTGTTAATGTTAGTAGTACTACCCGGGTAGTGTATTGTTCTGAGATCTCATAAGCTTATCTGTCAAGAAGTAACGCAGTTGTCACTTCTAAGTAGGCTGGAAATCTTTCCTGCATCGCAGCTGGGGATCCGGAATCCTGGCTCGCAACTTTAGACTCCAACAAAAAAAACCAACCTGCACAGGGCAGTGAACATATTTTACATGAATATCATATAACAACTTAATCAACACTAGTGACCAAATGTCTCTCACTCTTTGTATATAACGACTTAATGCAATCAATAATAAAATTAATCAAAGAACCTTAAAACAATTTCCACATCATACAAATTTAACTCAAATCTCATATTTTGTGAACAGCAGTCACATCAATCCAATGAATTGAGAGAATGTACATTACTGATGCACGAGGAAAGTGCAAAACGTGGTCGCAGTACTATTTAGCCAAAGACTGCTCATATTTATCATCTCATTACAATAAATAAAACTTACCTACTAGCTTCCAAAGAAATATTTCCGATTGGCTTAAAACATTCACAAGTGAAGAAATAAAAACATAATACAGCACTTAAAAGGAACACATGAAATTTACATTATACTGAGCTAACGATTAGCTTGCTATGCTAGCGCAGTTAGTCAACTCACCGGAAATGAACAAAAAACACAAAAACAGAGGTACATCAGCATCAACAAAAAGTGTCCGCGTTTCCCAACAAGCGGAAAAGTAAAATCCAATTTGTGTCTTCACACACAATCCTTGTTCAAGAAAAAGGTTAAGGAAAAACTCTGTGAGTAGCTCCGACCAGCATACGTAGCCTTAGCGCTATTCTCCTTCTCTATAGTTCTCAACTCAAGTTCACAAGCACTAAACAATCTCATAGTGCCACCTACTGACATTCTTGGGGAACAGCAGTTCATTTTCATGAGGCAGATTTTAGGTGGGTTACATCCCTCCCCCCCTAAATGGGCATGCATCCCTGCATGACAGCAGTCACTTTAAATGGTTTTTACTCTACCAACACATGGGGAAGGGTTTGAGCCAAGGGCATGTGAAAAAACCTGATCAAGACTGTTTAAAAGAGAATGCATCACTAATGTTAAGGGATTTCCCAAGGTGTTGTAGGTTAGTCTGCTAGGTTCAGTCCTGTTCCTAGTTGACCGCCTGATTTCTCTTGTTTCTGGAGGTTTTTCATCTTTAGCAACTTCTGCCTCCAATCCATATCTATCACTCCCCTCTTTTCCATCCGACAACCCGGTTGTTTCAGTTTGGTACTGCTCCTGAGTTACGTCAATAACCTTTTCCAAAGGTTCAACATCATTTTCTGTAGCTGGATCTATATCAGCACATGAATCATGAACAGATGAATATTCCTCATTAACAATAACACCTGTTTCTTTCATTGGAGGGTCATTTCCAATGTCATTTCCACTAGAACCTTGAAGTGAACCATCGCCCTCATCCAGCTCCACGGGTGCAGAATGAAACTCCTTTACTGCAGGGTTTAGATCAGACTCGTCCCGGTCCACACTTTGTTCTGACACAGACTCAGTTGCTTTGGGGATTTCACTGACAGTAATGAAAGCCGGGTAATTGACTTCTTCGTAAACTACTGGAAAGTCATAATCCACAATGTCATTATCACCCAGATAATGATAGTCTCCTTCAACTTCAGAAAATGGATTCTCTTTGGAGGTGTCGCCTTTGGGTGTCTCTTTCTCTTGGCTTCCATGACTGGGTTCGATTGGCGCTGAGCATGACAGAAACCCACACGGTAACAGTAAGTCTCTATGCAGTGTCCTCTCAGGCCCATCTGACTTGAGTGGAGCAACAACATATACAGGAGAGTCATTGAGCTGTTTTACAACTTTGTAGACCGTCTGACTCCATCTGTCAGCTAGTTTGTGTTTCCCTCGTATTCCAACATTCTTGACAAGAACACGATCTCCAACCTCCAAGGTGGATTCTCTCACTTTTAGATCATATCTTGACTTATTGCGTAGGGCAGCTTTCTCGCTATGTTCCACAGCAAGTTTGTAACTTTCCTGTAGGCTTTCCCTGAGCTTCTTCACATATTCACTGTGAGTTACACTGTCCTGCCTACTCACATTAAGTCCAAAAGCCACATCAATTGGAAGATTTGGCTGTCTCCCAAACATGAGCTGATAGGGTGAATACCCAGTTGTGTCATTTTTTGTGCAATTGTAGGCATGAGCCAATGGCTGCACATGATCACGCCATTTTAGTTTGTCGTCTTCTTGGAGTGTTCCAAGCATCCCTAGCAGTGTACGGTTAAACCGTTCTACTGGATTACCACGGGGATGATAGGGGGTTGTTCTTGATTTTTTTATGCCTAACATTTGGCATAAGTTTTTGATGACTGCAGATTCAAAATTACGGCCCTGATCACTATGCAACCGCTCTGGTATGCCATAGTGAATGATGAATTTGTCCCACAGGGCCTTGGCAACGGTCTTTTCCTTCTGGTCTGGAGTTGGCACTGCAACAGCAAACTTCGTAAAGTGATCCGTTATCACCAGAATATTCTTTGTTCCTCGGCTATCAGGTTCTAGAGACAAATAGTCCATGCACACCAACTCAAGTGGTCGACTGGTTTTAATATTTACCAGTGGGGCAGATTTCTCAGCTCTAGCCTTGCGGCGGATGCACCTTTCACATGTTCTGATTTTCATTTCAACATCTAGGAACATTCGGGGCCAAAAGAAACGTGTTCTCACAAGGTCAACAGTTCTTTCCAATCCCATGTGACCTACTGCATCATGAAGACTTTCAAGAGCTACTTCCCTGTACTCCTTCGGAAGCACTAGTTGAAAAAGAGTCTGGCCCTGGCTCACTCGTTTCCGGTACAAGACATTATCTATTAGGGACAACTGATCCTGTACTCTTAACATGAGTTGGACTTCCCTTTCCTCCTTTTGCCTAAGACGATAGGAAAGGCGTTTTCCTGTATGGACAAGGTCTATGACTCTGCTTATTATAGGGTCACGCCTTTGTTCTGCAGCCCAATCTTGTTGGGAGAGTTGAGGAAGAGTGCTAGTACCAGTCAGAATGTCGGCTTGAACAAACTCGTCAGGTATCGCACTTGCATCCACTGCCAAACACTCCACTGCAGCAGGTAAGTAGTGGCAGTAGTGGTAAGTAGTGTCAGGAGATATGTGTACTTGGTGCTTCTCGCATACAGCTTTTAGAGCATCCTTTGGAAATGTTGCACTATTTCCCTCTTCCGTAAACTTTGCAATGAATTGCTTTACTCTCTCATCCTCAGCAGTTGTACTGTCATCAGTTTCAACAGAAACATGCGGCCGTCTCGATAATCCATCCGCATCCTGATTTCTTTTTCCG
This sequence comes from Maylandia zebra, assembly GCF_041146795.1. Taxonomy (NCBI): domain Eukaryota; kingdom Metazoa; phylum Chordata; class Actinopteri; order Cichliformes; family Cichlidae; genus Maylandia; species Maylandia zebra. The sequence goes on along the minus strand of NC_135177.1, from coordinate 8,535,807 downwards.
GCTCTGTACTGTATGTTGAAATTGAAATTCGACAAAGCAGCAAGCCATCGATGTCCAGTTGCATCAAGTTTAGCAGATGTTAACACGTAGGTCAGTGGGTTATTGTCAGTCATGACAGTGAAGTCAGCTCCATACAAATAATCAGCAAACTTGTCAGTAACTGCCCACTTCAACGCAAGAAATTCAAGTTTGTGAGTGGGGTACCTTCTTTCACAGTTAGACAGCCCTCTGCTAGCATAGGCAATGACTCTTAACCGACCATCTTCTTCCTGGTATAGGGCTGCACCAAGTCCATGTGAACTGGCATCGGTGTGTAAAACATAGGCTTTTCTGGGGTCAGCAAACCCAAGCACTGGTGCAGATGTCAACTTCTCAATGAGGGTCGTGAAAGCTTCCTCACATGAGGGAGTCCATTTCTCATTAAAAGGACTGTTCAAGTCGCCGTTTGACGGTGATTTGTGGTGTTTCAGCTTCCTGGCAGGGACATAACCAGCTGTCAAATCATTCAATGGCCTAGCAATTTTAGAATAGTCTTTGACAAACCTGCGATAATAGCCAGTGAAGCCTAAAAATGACTTCAGTTCTGACAGGTTTGTGGGTCTGGGCCATGTGGTGAGGGCAGATATTTTATCAGGATCAGTCTTCACTCCCTGTTCTGAGACAATGTGTCCTAAATACCTCACTGACTTTTGGAAAAAGTGACATTTCTCAGGTGAAAGTTTGAGACCAAATTCTTTTAGTCTGTTCAGAACTCGCAGGAGCCTTTCTTCATGTTCCTCCAAAGTATTGGAGAACACTATAAGATCATCAAGAAAGACCAGTACTTCCTTGAGGTTCATGGAGCCCATGCATTTCTCCATAACTCTTTGAAAAGTGCTTGGAGCATTAGTGACTCCTTGGGGCATCCTGTTGAATTCCCAAAACCCCATGGGTGTGACAAAAGCCGTCTTGTGTTTATCCTCTTCTTCCACCTCTACCTGGTAATATCCAGACTTTAAATCCATAACAGAAAACCATTTGGATCCTGACAGAGCTGTAAATGCCTCTTCTATATTGGGCAAGGCATAAGCGTCTTTGATCGTCTGGTTGTTCAACTTTCTGTAATCCACACAAAGGCGGATCTGCCCATTTTTCTTTTTCACAACTACAATTGGTGAAGCAAATGGACTCTCGGACTCTCTAATAATGTTGCTGTTGCACAGCTGCTCCAAATGAAGGCGGACAGCTTCATAATCAGAGGGATGAATGGGCCTTGGCCTTTGTTTAAAAGGCGTTGGATCAGAGAGCCGAATCTTATGTCTCACCACTGTGGTGTGACCATAATCAAGTTCACCCCTAGCAAAAACATCAGACACGGAATTCAGCTTCTCGGCGATCCTGTCTTTCCACTCGTTTGACAGGGGTGAGTCACCAAAATCGAACTGGATTTTGTCACTTGGTTGTACTTCGTGGGTGGTGTAACACTGAGCATGTTTCTGCTCTGAACTTCCAGTTCGATTCATACATTCAGACCTCGCAGGAGAAACTGAAAGTGGGACAGATATCGCTGCCAAAGGACGGTGAGCTGGCAGAATGATATCATGCGTTGTCTCATTTTTTAGGAGAATGGGAACTTTGAAGGATGTCTGTCGTGGCTTTGACATTACATAGCTGGAAAATATCAAGCCACCTGGTAGGCTGGACTGGCTGTGGGGTTCGACTAGAAGAGTGGATCCAGGGCCTGCACAGACATTTCTGACACGACCATTTAAGGCTATTTTCTGACCAGCTGGAATTACTAAGTTGGTTTTACATTGTGACTTGACTGTCCCCACAAAACTATCAGTTTTTGTTTTACTTCTGTAGATAGCATGCAAATGTCTAATGAGAGGGGCGTAAGCACAATGCTCAGGAATGGTCATTTGCTCATTGAAGTCCTCATACAAGACGTCAAGGGCATTTGTACCAATGAGGACTGGAATTTCCGAATTTGCTCTGTGATCTGGGACAATTAAAGCTAGAATAGTTACAACTTTGTCCTTCCCCGTGAAACTCTGTGGGAAAGTGATGTCAACTTCAATGTACCCAAGATAAGGGACAATTTGGCCTGCAGCACCTTCAACCTCTAACAGATCATTTAATGGCAAAAGAGGATGAGAAGGTAAGTGGGTCAACTGAAATGATTTTGAAATTGTGGTAACCTGAGACCCTGAATCAATGAGGCAACCATGTGATAGTTCCCCAATCTTAACCTCTGCAAGAGATCTTGATCCAACTAATCTATTTGGAAGGTGATTCGGAATGGATTCAGCATGTTGTTGTTTACTTTGACATCTCTGTTCTGACTTGGGACTATTGTGAATGTTCTTGGTTCCCGTATGTCCCCTTACCGGAACCTGCTCCAGTTTAAAGCTTGACCCTGCTGCTGGGCTTTCCATTCTTCCTGTCTGGCTTTTAGTTCTTTGTACTTTTGATCAACCACAGCCTTGTTTATAGCATTTTCACAGTTCCTGGCTATGTGGCCGTCTTCACCGCACCTAAAACAGAACCAAGCCTTGGGCTCAGCTCTCACTTGGGTTCGTGGTGGAATTTGGTGTACCAGAGTTTCAATTACAGGTACGGGTGGCTCTTGTGTTGTTTCCATTGCTTTAACTTGTCGCTTTCTTTGCTTTTTAGATGGTTTTGTCATCAGTTGCAATTGCAGTTCTGCAACCTGCTTCTTTAGACTCTCAGTTTCAGAGATATAGGCCTGCAATACACTTGCACTTGGGTCAGTGTGATGTGGGAAGTCAGGGACAGAATGCATGTGTGCAATTGGTTTTATCTTGGTAGGCCCAAAATGACGTTGCATCCGGTCCAGCTTAGAAGCCCTTCTGTCCTCTTCAGTCCTCAGCTCTAGCAGAAGCTCTGCAAACTCAGGCGTGGTCTCTTTCTTTAGTTCCAGTTGCAGGACCAAGTTATGGTCCCAGCAACCCCGTTTGAACTGCTTTAGCAAATGTCGACTTGCATCTGCTGGAATCACACCATTCCTGCTTACAGCAGTGTTAAGGAGAGCTTGCAGCCTCTGTAGGTAATCAGAAGCTTTCTCACCTGGATTTTGATTTGTGTTCAGGAACCTTGCAAATATCTCCTCACCATCCTCCACAAGACCATATGCAGAATCTAACAGCCTGACATATTCTCGTGGATGTGCTGAATAACCAAGTTGCTTCACAACATCTGATGCTGGGGGAAGAAGACTCTCTAGTATTTTCCTCCGCTGAATGTCAACTGGAGTGCCATCATTGAACATTAGTTCAACATGTAAACACCACGTTTCAAAATCCACTTCTCCGGGGGGTTTTGGCACACGGCCTGAGAATGAGCGTAACCATTTGGATTGGCCATGTGTAGCGACAGAGTCATTTCTGATTACATGTTCCACTACTATACGCTGTATCTCTGGTGGGTTTGTTACTTCATCTGTCACCACTGGAAGTCTGGTTGGAGTAGTCTTTGGTTTAACAACTCTACAAGTCTGAGATTTAGTTGAATGGGTGACTGGCTGGGATGTAAGGGGCCGTCTGTGGTTGTACTTTAACTTTGCTGTCTTTATCAAGGGTGTAGTACTGTGGTCAGAATAACTGTCAACACTTTCATCACTTGAGTCAGCCAAAACAGGGTCTGGAGTTTGATGGAGTGCTGGCATTTCAATGCGACTAGCCTGCCATTTTACATTCTTGTTGGTCACATTTTCAATCTCAAGGGGAAAATCTGACTCGTTATCCCCCATTGTAATCTCTGACTCAAACTCAGCAATAACAGTTTCCCCACAATCTGGTTGTGCATTTGGGACCCTCAGAATCCTTGTTACCACCCCATACTTCTCTAAGGAAGCAATAATATCAGCATCAGAATCGAAACTAGTAACTCCAGTAATACTGATGGACCGTTTAAAATCCACCCCGTAATTCTGTACCAAATCCATCTCTTTTCAATGTTGTCTTAGTTGAAAGCTTATCACAATAAATCACAATCTCAAAATTAACTATGCTATTGCAGAATGCTGTAATTTCAATATTAGCTGTGTCTTAATCGCTCCTGGCTGGCTCGCCACGAAAAGGTACTATGTAACACACGATACTTTACCACTACTGAATGTAGAGAAAGTTAGGATCTTAGGCTTATGGCCTCTAGGAATCGACTAAGGAGCGAATGACACACAGCTAAAAGAACAGTCAACATTTATTCAAAACAAAACCAAAAACAGTCATTCAACAGTTCACAACAGTTCCAATTGTCCATATTTGTCAGTCTGTGTATTCAGTTTTAGAGTTCAGAGTTCAGTGTTCAGAGTTCTTTTCAGTCTTTTCAGTTCAGGTGTGTGAGTGTGTGTGTGTATAGTGTTAATGTTAGTAGTACTACCCGGGTAGTGTATTGTTCTGAGATCTCATAAGCTTATCTGTCAAGAAGTAACGCAGTTGTCACTTCTAAGTAGGCTGGAAATCTTTCCTGCATCGCAGCTGGGGATCCGGAATCCTGGCTCGCAACTTTAGACTCCAACAAAAAAAACCAACCTGCACAGGGCAGTGAACATATTTTACATGAATATCATATAACAACTTAATCAACACTAGTGACCAAATGTCTCTCACTCTTTGTATATAACGACTTAATGCAATCAATAATAAAATTAATCAAAGAACCTTAAAACAATTTCCACATCATACAAATTTAACTCAAATCTCATATTTTGTGAACAGCAGTCACATCAATCCAATGAATTGAGAGAATGTACATTACTGATGCACGAGGAAAGTGCAAAACGTGGTCGCAGTACTATTTAGCCAAAGACTGCTCATATTTATCATCTCATTACAATAAATAAAACTTACCTACTAGCTTCCAAAGAAATATTTCCGATTGGCTTAAAACATTCACAAGTGAAGAAATAAAAACATAATACAGCACTTAAAAGGAACACATGAAATTTACATTATACTGAGCTAACGATTAGCTTGCTATGCTAGCGCAGTTAGTCAACTCACCGGAAATGAACAAAAAACACAAAAACAGAGGTACATCAGCATCAACAAAAAGTGTCCGCGTTTCCCAACAAGCGGAAAAGTAAAATCCAATTTGTGTCTTCACACACAATCCTTGTTCAAGAAAAAGGTTAAGGAAAAACTCTGTGAGTAGCTCCGACCAGCATACGTAGCCTTAGCGCTATTCTCCTTCTCTATAGTTCTCAACTCAAGTTCACAAGCACTAAACAATCTCATAGTGCCACCTACTGACATTCTTGGGGAACAGCAGTTCATTTTCATGAGGCAGATTTTAGGTGGGTTACAATATAATTTGCAATCTATAATATATACTTAGTCATGCTATTAGTGTAGCACTGTGTGCAGTCAAACTGACCACATTAGCTCAGACTGAAATACAGCACCAATAAATGGTTGGATATTTGTACATAAACATTTTTGATTCCCAAAAGGTATCTGATTGCCGTTGGTGGTCTACTTTTTCCCTTGCACCACTACGAGAGCGACATTTGTGATTCTGAGTGGAATGTTTCAACAGCTACCAAATGGATTGTCATTAAAGCAAGTGCCAACATTCAGGGTGCTTTTTTTCTTATCTGAAACCCTCAATAGGACAGTTTTAGTATATATAACATTTTCTAAGACTTTATATTTTGATGGTGATCACCCTCAAGTGCCCTGAGGCGACAGTTGTTGTGATTTGATGTTATATAAATAAAATTAAAATTGAACTGATCACGGCTGATGTTACTGGCTAAATATCAGGATCATAGGAAGAATAAAACATAGATGCTGTTTCCTGGTCAAATGCAGAAGTGCCTGGAAGGTTTTATTCCATCCAAAAGAAACCAGAGGGCGATAGCTGTGGCTGCAAAATCACTCCCAGTCTCTTAGAAGTTGAGGCAAAAACAGCTTTCTGACTCAGCCTCTTTACACACTTTACTGCTGATTTTATGGTTTCAGTCCCTCATTTCGGGTCACACACAAAAAACCCTCACTGGCTAACAAGCTTCAGCCACAAGTCTTCAGCCCCACTGAGTGTGCATTTTAACATTTTGCAACCAAGAAGGTAATGGTGGAAAAATCCATCTCAAGACTTCAAAATGGGACTTTAGAAACTATGGTGATGTAATTGTAGCTACATCCATTTTTCATACTGTCTGTGATCAGCATGTTAGCTTTATCACGGTGAACGTGCTAGCATGCTTAGACTGTTAGCACCGCTTTAGACTAATACCTTTATTATGAGTTTAATTAACATATGGTGGGCAGTGGGTGCATGTGCAGTACTGTACAGAAGATCCATCCCCCATTTCTTTGTATTATGCTACAGGAGCAGTGATTTCTTGAAAGATGCAAACATAGATTGAAATACAGTGCATGAAGCAAAAACAGAGTTTTTACAGGCAGCTTGAAAGTCAGTATTTGCTACGGCCTCCTTTATTCTTTAACACAGCCTGAACTTTCTTAGGTAGCTTTCTTGTAATTTCTGTAAGTAGTCAGGAATAGTTCTCCAGGCTTTTTGAAGAACATTCAAAGCTCTTCTTTGTGTTGATGTTGGCTGCCTTTTGTTCTGTTCTCCATCAAGATGATCCCACACTGCTTCCAGTGTGGGATCATTTCAAGGCTGGAAAATTAAGCTAGCAACAAAGTGCTAAAACATACAATTTAAATCTGGCATATTGACTCTTGGCTGAGTTGTCACACATAACAGTCAGAAAAAAACTATTTATCTTACGAGACTACTTTAACAGATAACAAGATAAAAATCTGGATCCTTGGAAGCAAAATACAAGGAAATGATAGGAGGCTCAAGACTTTTCCGCAGTACGGCATATATATATCATCTATATGTACTCGTCTTATTTTTCCAGTATGAAATACATGTTTAACTGAATTCTGGAAAACAATAGTAGAGTGTAAGCAGAAAACAAACAGTAATCTGATGACCCTGTATCTGAATTCCTATCTATCTCATAAAAACAGCATTTGTTTAAATTGAAACACAATATGAATATAAAATATTTATACAACATAAGAAGAGCTATATGAGAAACACTGTAAGTAGTTTGAAATTGAGAAATAACACAATAGTGTGGCATTTTTGCCTTGTATACTCGCCCGGTCATCATAAATGTAAAACGCTATCAATAAGCTGATGAAGGACAAGCCACTTCCTCTCTCCTGAGACAAACGCAGCCAGGTGGGCCTGGGAGATTCTGCAGTGTATAGAAGCAATATTAAGGCAATCAATCGTCGTCAGTGCTCTGGCAGTGCTGGATTTAGTGTAGTGAGAACCATCGCATTCTGTATTAAGCTATAATTGATTTGATCTCCATAATCTCTTTCCTGGTTGTCGTGGGTAACACTGTGTGACAGCACTGAGTGATGTGCTTCTGGATGGGGGCGGTGGGGATGAGCGTGTGATGGGTTGGCAATGAGCTGGACGGCCCATTCATATTCATCAGCAGGGTGTGCTCTCCGGGGCTTTAGGACAACACAGACGCATATAACACCACTGACTTCACAGCACAGCACGGCGCAATTTGATTTTCTACAATATAAATACTGCCATGACAAATCACGCTGCATCTCACTGTGCCAAATCGCACATAACGACACAAAAACAAGGCAAGAATCGGTTGCCAATTTTACATTTCCTATGTTTTTTCATATACTTTTGCGACATCTCCCACCAAGAAAACGGTGTCGGCTTAAAATGCAGTCTTCAACAGCAGCAAGAGCTTTTCAGAAATAAAATGGGCACATTACTGCCTTCTGTATCAATCTGCGTGACGCATGCTGCTAAAACATTACTCACAGGCAGTGCACAACTGTGCGTCCTTCTCCACACTCCCTTTGCCACTTGTGCACTTGAGCCAGCAGGTTGAGGAAAGCCTTCTTGGAGTCTGGAACGTCGCGATATGCCGACCAGCGCAGAAACTGGAACTGACACATCACCAGCTGGCCCTCTTGGAGCTTCAGATACAAGAGAAAGCACACAACACACATATCTGACACCATTGTTCTCTTTTGCTGAATATATGTATGCATGTGGCAAATAAATTGTTCTGGGTGTTTCTGTACATCTTGTGTGGTAGCCAGTTAGAAGCTACTTTTGAGTGCTCCCCAGGCTGTGTGTTGGCATTCGGCGCTGTGCTCACTCAGCAGCCTGACTTTGAGATATATGGGTCTGTGGGAGTAAGAGGGGCCCGCGCTGTGTCTGAAAGAGGTCCCTGTGTGTTCATAACCTTGTCCTGTAGAATCTCACCCAATACTTAAGGACCAGCGGAGAACTGTAAGTCATGCAAATTGGGCCGGCAAAGACACCAACGATGCATGGAGGAATTGCCTCAGTGGAAGCGGGATTTACACAGTGTGCTCTTTTTTGTACAAACCACATATCCGTACATATGCTTACAATGCACTTCCTTTGACTTTTACTCACTACCCTTGTATATCATTGTCAGGCAAAGGAAATCTACTCACTAATGCACAGAGAGGGGCTGAGTGAGGGAGAGGTGTGCGTTATTTTTGTGTGATTGTATTCCTTCCATGCTGTGTTAAGTTGCCCTCTCCCTGACTGTGATGTGCGCTGAGTAGAAAAGAGGTGCCATAGATAGAGAGGGGAATGACGGGGGCAGTCGACACAGGAGGTGAGGATGCCAATCAAGACAGGAAGTTCTGGGCACCGCTTGTCGTGCTGCTTTTAATGGCATAGGGGAAACGCCTTGCATACAGATTTCTTTAGTAATTGGTTGATTTTGATCCTGAGCAGAATGCAAGCATGTGCGTATGTAAATTCCTGAGCATAAAACACGCATAACTACATATAAACAAACCAAACAGCCAACACAGTGAAGTGAAAATGTTCTAGTCCTACATATAAAACACATTTGGGAATTCTCTTCAGCTGAGGAAAGACCAAACTAACATTCCACTGTGCTTCCTCGACTATGACAGAACCACTGGTGCCTTCTTATTTTTTTTGTTTCTAGCCTATTTTCAGAGCTCTACCTAACGCTGCACTGTTTAAAAGGTGTGACGAGGTTTATGAGCAATTCAAAAGAAAATCTTCTTTGCTGCTGAAAAGAGTAGACGGCAACTGAAAATATGGCAGGCATCACAATGATGAAAGGTTCCTTTTTAGTATGCCAACGCGCGCATAAGAGAGGGAAGACACCTATCTAGGTAATAACAAGAAGAAATTGAAAAAGCGAAAGACTGACCTTTATGGCATGCATGTCAATGGCTTCCTCTTGCATGTTTTTCACAAAAAAGAAAATTCTTATAATAAAAATCATTCTCATGGGAATGTTTGATGGAAGCACTGGGGGCTCTGGTTCAATTTTCTGGACTGCTGAATATCAAAAGAATGTCCTTTGTAGTACGTATAATAAAGTCTATGAATAAAACTTCTACTCATCTGCCATTGTGCTCGATACAAATTTCCTGGCTCTCGTATAGAGTGTATTTTCTTAAGGGGACTTATTTGACAAACTCTTCTGTCCCATGAGGCGTAAACTAGTGAAGTGTTGCCGTGTTTGCATTAGTAACGCAAAAGCGCACACTATACGGAAATACAGTCTCATGTGAAACCCCGAGTTTCAGTTTGCATCCATAAAGGATATTGTAGAAAATGTTAGATGTATAACATTTATCTAAACCACCTGTAATACTTCTCTAGATTTTCAGGTGCACGTTAGAGGTGACGGCTCTGAATGTACTGCAGGTAAAACCTCCCGCTCATACATTTCTAAAGCAGTTTAACTTAATATTTGTGAAATATCATCGAGCTCAATAAAATGTCCTGCGCTGGCTGTTTTGGGATGACAATGACTCACCCTCGTGACGTTCTTCACTCGAAATAGACGAGTTATGACGTCCTCGTCCGCTGACATAGACAGGAACTCCACTTCCATTGGCCCGTACTGCTGTAAACCAGGCTCCGGCCAGTACTGGACACATGGCTGCACAAACAACATGGGCAGAGATGAGTTCATTAGTGATTGAGCTTGAAAGAAAATGCATTTTTATGTAGCTGTGGCCATAATACTTGTTCTTAGACCTCTGGATTATCAATTGCTGCTGGTGTTTATTAAAATAAAAGCAGCAGTTGGGTTACTGTGTGTTTTCATGGAATTTAAAAAGCCACACTAGTGTTAGTTAGAGAAGTTAGAGAAGCATTGCGAAGGGAGAGACCTAATGTGCTTTGAGAGATTTCAACAAGAGGGAGACAGAGCACCGCAGCCCAGCAAATGAACTCTATAACAGAGTTTATAACAAGATCTTGCAGTGGACATCTTAAAGTGGCTATAACTCAATTTTCAGACAAGACCCCACGGGCCGAAAGAAACGAGATGAAAACTTTTTAAAGGGGAGTGGATGAAAAGTGGGATTGAATAGGATCATTGCATTTGTTTTATTTTGTCTAGATTAGATAAGGTGCTGCAAAGAACAGCCAGAAAAAAACAGCACAGCACCTATTCTCCACTTAACATGTGTAAACCAACAGTAAAGATGAAATATTCAGAACATTTATTAACATTTTAGCAATGCTCGTCACGGCTTTGGAGGTTATACTGATAGTTTAACGCTTGAGGACAGTTTTTACAAACTGCATTTGGTAGCTTTCACATTTAGTCATAAAAATAATAAGTATCTCTGTCTTAGCATATATATTTATAAATCCAGTATTGTTTGGGCTCTACTTTCTTCCTTCTTCAATTTTTTCCATCTTAGACCAAACGCCTGTTTTTCAAGGATCTGATGCACTGTAATACATATTTCACAAAGTTAATATTTAAAGACGGACTGAAAACCTTGTAAATCTAATGCCTAAAGGACAGAAAGGAGAATGCGTGAGCTATTATCTTCAGTGCCTTTGGCTTTTACAGGTGAACTCTGCAACTCACTCCTTATTCATGCCCATATTCATTATGCAAGACTGTAAATACAAGGTACTATGAGACTATACACAAGTACTTTAAATTGTCCTTCTAGCAGTACTAATAATAAATTGATGAAGGCCAGCGTTATTTGTGTTGCAGACTTATGTATTTAAATTGTTTTTGACTCTTGTAGGCTGCATCCTTATTGTAGGACTGTTCTCACTTGTTTTGAATGCTTTCCCTTGGGCTACATTACTGGACTGCAAAGATTTCTTCTTCCTTTATTGCCAAACTGATGAGACCCAGTTGTACCTGTCCCGCAAGCTTAATTATTCAGCAACCTCGTTCTCTCTGCACAACTATTTATGTGCCATTAAGGACTGGAAGCTTGCCAATCTCCTTAAGCTTAATTCCAACAAAATGCAGTCAGGTTGTGCCAGCTTTTGGCTCTTTCACAGACTATGCGTTTCCTTCTGCTACAACTCGAGGAGTTACATTTGATCAGCTTCTCAGTCTGGTTTCCTATATTACTACCACAAGCTCATTAAATCCTGTTTCTTCCAGCTGACAAATGGCTTGAAGAGTGAAATCATTACTTTTCTTTAGGGACACAAAAGCAAACTACACGCTTCATGTTTGCTCAATGCTTATAATGATTTCTTATGTCGTAATCAGAAGAAACTATGTGAAAGATATGATTATGCATGACCACATGGAAAAGATAGGTCTGCTGGGGTAGAGAAATCCATAATAACTTTTCAGCATATTGTTGTTGTTGTTAATTAGCCTTCCGCGCTCCCCGTGGGTTCTGTTTTAAGACTTTAGAAAATGGCAATAACGTGTGGCAGTCACAGATCTTATCTGTTCAAATTCCATGACAGTTTATTTCTTTTTTTTTTTTGCCTAATGTCATCTTAAGCCCTTATTCACCTGCTCCAACCACATGAAATAGCTAGTGTTCAGGATTTAGCCTAGCAAAGACTTTAAAAGTCCTGAAGGCTAAAAAGGACAAGTAATGACCACTAATCTCATATTATGTTTCCCCTAATTATTTTTAATATTGTTGGTTTAAAAATAATTGAAACCAAATTATTTTTAAAAAAAATTATATGCTCGTGAAAAAATGTGAGCTAGTTAAAAAAAATCTAAGATGTGGCTGGAGGGTAATGCAAGCCTATTCTTCAGAGATGTAGCTTGAGAAGGGAAGGAAAAACTGGGGCGAGCGTTATCTAGTCATGCCTTGAGATCAATGTGGTCAGGGATCAAAGCCCAACAAAATAGCATGAAAGAACTAATCCCGAGCACAGTAAGATACAGAAACTGTACAGGCGGGGGATGTCAGGGAAAGTCTCGAATAAACTTCATACAACCCCAAGACTGAGAGTAAAAACTTGCACAGCAAACAGTGGCTCCTCTGTGTGTGTGCGTGCTCGCGTGCGTGTGTGTGTGTCAGATCTCAAATGTTTTAAGACATCTCTCTCTTTTTTCAGTGTCAACAAATCAATGGCAATAAAAAGTACCTAACACTTTGACCTTACCCAGGCAGAGTTTGACTGATTTAGCTGGTTGAGCATGACCACTGCCGTGCAGCCGTAGTCAAAAACCAGCCGCCAAAAATCGGCCGTGGTGCCCGGCAGAGGGTGAGGGGTCACAATGAAAGCAGCCTGCCGGTGGAAGCTGTCAGCGAGAGCAGCGTTGATGTAATTGTTACTCTCCCCTTCTGTCGTGACCAGGAACGCAAGGGCGCGATCGGGCGGGAGGACATCCATGCTGCGGTTCTTCTCTCGGTTTCTGGGTAAGAGAGCAATGCTGCACTCCTCCACATCCACGTGGGGAGTCACAGAGTTCAGCGTCTGAAAATGGAAATGTGTAAGAGGCCAGGTGAGAGGAAGGTGAGGATAAAGTGAAATTTGAGAAACCATTTAAAAGTGGAATATGTGAGGGGTGATGAGGCACTGCAGAGAAGTCTGAGATCTTAGGAAAGAGAAGGAGGTAGAGGAAGTGAACGAGACAGGAGGAGGGAGGACTGGAAAAAAGAGAATACAAAAAGACCAATGATGGTAATTGGTTTAGTCTTTGATACACTGAGCATCAGCAAACTAACTTAAAAGGAATAAAGCATAAGATTGGCAAACTGCGTAACAAAGCTGAGTGCAATAAAACAAATAAAAAAGAAATGTTGCATACTAATTATCCATAATGAATTTAATCATTATTACATTAAACAACTTGAAAAAAAATATTTGAATAATTAATGTACAGCATCAATAATAGATCTGTGACTTGCTGATCTCAGTGCTACCAATTGGCTGTTAGCCACAGGATGACAGAGTAAAAGGCAAACACAGCTCTTTGGTTGGTAGGGAGGCTTTTAGCATCAATGCCTGACAGAGAAGTTTACAGGATCAAAGCAGGGAGTGAAACACTTTCCTATATGAAAAGGTAACTGCTCCCTACATACATCCATCATAATTTATACAATATGCATATTTTATGAGGATTAAATGGCACAAAATCATAAGGAGAAGCGCAAGTCTTTTTCAGAAGCACTTTGAAATGCTAAGTCACAGTGTGTGCTGGTTGAGCAGCGAGCGGCAGAGGAAGGTGAATGAAGCAGGTAAAGCGTTTGGGAACACAGCTGGCTCTCCTGTCTCCTAATCAAAACCTAATAAAATCTTCTGAGAGCACATTCCTTTAAACCACTCGAGGGGACATAAGTGGCAAAGAATAACAATGGAAACTAACATCATGTTTCATGTACGCACACATACATTATAGATGCAAACACGCCACGCAGAGATATCTATTAGTCTGTTCCTTTATGCGCTCTTTGTCGAACTGATGTGTGCGCTACAAAGAGCATCTTCGTCTCTGCATGCGTGTCTGTGTGTTTATTTGTTTTTCCCAAACAACCGTTCATCCTTTCTCCTTCATATCTGACAGGCGTGTTTGAAGTTGTTTGGATGAGCAGTTCACATATTTTGGTTAAAAGTGGACTGCATGTGAGATATTTATGGAACACTTGTGTGGTGTAGCTGCAATTACCGTGAATATATTCTCAACCTGTGGGAAACCACGCAGTGGAATCCAGGCACACTGAAAACACCTGCTAAAATAGTCATGTGAAAAAGAAAGTTTTCACGGGACAGTGCTGTCCGATGAAATGCTAACGGCACCTTCCTGTTTCTTTAAGAATTAAGAGGGTAAGTAGCAGCCGGGTGCTGCTAATCATCTGCACTTGGCTAATTGATCATCAACAATCGTGAGCACCTGTAAAAGCACATGTTTTGGCTCTTTGGTGCTCTGGAGGGTTTAAGTGTGTTAACACGTGGGATGTCCCCTCTTTCCGAGAAGCAGACATCTCAGGAAAATTCACCCTACGGTCAGAGTGCTCAGAGAAACTGTAAAAGATCCAAAAGCTGCTTCTCAGACTCTGCAGTCCTCAGCTAGCATGTTAAATGTTAAAGTTCATGACAGTACAATTAGAAAAAGACTGAACAAGTATGACTTGCTTGGAAATTACCTAAATTTGAGTTCCATCTGAACAAACCACAAGATTTCTGGAACAATGTCCTTTGGACAGACCAAAGTGGAGATGTTTGACTATAATGCACAGCACAACGGCACAAACACCTCATACTAACTGTCACAGATGGAGGTAGAGGTGATGATTTGGGCTTGTTCTGCAGCCACAGGAGCTGGGCGCCCTGCGGTCATTGAGTTGACCGTGAGCTCCTCTTCGTACTAACGTATTCTAGACTTAAATGTTAGGCAATTTATTTGACAGCCAACGCTTGGTTGAAACTGGATCATGCAACAGGACAATGATCTCAAACACAGCAGCAATTCTGTAACAGAATGGCCCAAAAAAAATCAGGGTGTTGCAATGATCCAAGGTCCAAACTTCCGGCTGATTGATGGTTTGATTGCTGTGGATAAATGAATGCCTGTAAACCTCAATGAAATAAAGTAATCTTATAATGACGAGTGGACTAACAAAGTCATACAGAAAACAATTCAGCTTCATGTTATTGTTGCTGACGGTGCTTATTGAACCGTGAGATACACTATTTTCACATAACTAAAGTGGCCCAAATTTCTGTCTGTGATCGAGTTTTGTCTCCTCTCTCATGCTCATTTCTGTTTATTATCTGAGTTGTCTCTATGTTGGTCCTTTCTGTCTTCACTTTCACTTCACTCCCCCGAGAACATGGCTGGCTCTCCCTGAGCCTGCTGTAGCTGGAAGGACTGTTTGATCGTTGGTGTGCTCTCTCGAATATTCTGGGGTCTTTACCTTACAATAAAAATCGCCTTGAGATGACTGTTGTTGTGAACTGGTGATATATGTTAAAAAAAAAGAACAAAAGAATTGAACTGAATTGAATCAACTGCCTGCAGGCGAGGGTGTTTAGGGAACACTGGTTACAGCCTGAATGTGAGATGCTGAGAGAGCACTGGAGTTAAAGCATTGGCAGACAGCCTGAAACTCACAACCTGTGAGATACATTTATCTTACTTTCAGCTAAAGAAAAGTAAGTGCATGTCCGGTGACTGTGCTACTATCTGAATATCAGCCAAACAATATTAACTAAATTGAGCAAACCTACACTACATAACTACAAATGACTTCTAACTTGTACACAGTGGATCATTATTATGGCTCATTCTGACTTTGCAGCAACACTGACCTGAAACTCCTCTCGAAGCTGAGAGGAATTACTCTGAGAATCCACTCGCAGCATCTCTTTGTAAGTGACAGCAAACTCATTCACCAGGATGGCCGTCTCTCCGCACAGACACGCCTCTAGAATAGCATCATGGATGAAGATATACTGCTCCTGAAAAGACAGCAGGTGACATAATTTAGTTCATCGTTCTGGCTTTTGAATAACACATCAAAATATGTTATCTGAAGGTTGTAAGCAACCAGATGCTAAACACTACAAATGACGCAGGTTAAAACAGAAGCAGGTGAGAAACGTAAGTAGTTGTAAATAAATAATCGAATAATAGTCAGAATGGGAGAAATCTTTCATAACCCGCCTTGTTCTGAATTAAACATGTGCTTTAATGTTAGTGGTGTATCAAGGCCGCTAGAGAATAAATAAATATTTATTTGTAAACAAACACATGCAGTGTGCATTTAATTAGTGCGCCCCTGCAAATAGCTACAAATGCAATAAACAGCCAAGTCAACGTTGGATTTACATAATAAGAGGTAAAAATGCAAATTATGTGCACATCAAAGAACAGCACGTGCCTACACAGCAAACTGACAAAGAGACAGTCTTTTCTCTAAAACTTTAGCCGTGACCTTTACATACATCTAGAAGTGGGAGTATGGAAATGTACCCCCCTCACTTTTTGAATTCCCAAACAACAGAAGGAAAAAAGGAATTTTTACAAGCTTGGCTTTTCTGGGGGGGTTTGAGAAGATTATATTAAGGATCGAGATGTCACCTGCTAAATATGTGACATGTGCAAGAAATTGTGATTTCCTGGCTGCACTGCTGTCCTCACCTCCGTTTGAATCATGTTGATACGTCGAGAGCAGAGGGTTTTGACGCAGTTGTAGATATCCACCACGCCCTCACACTCGGCCATGTCCAACATGACATCCAGCACAATGTAGCAGCCGGTGCGACCTGCCCCCGCACTGCAATGGAAAGACCATCTTTTATAAGGAATTGTGTCTTAAAACATTAAAGGTCTGTGCATAGGATATGAGGGACCCATTGGCACAAATGGAACATAATATAATCATTGTGTTATAAATAAGTAATCAATATTGTTTAAATGGCTAAGAATGTGACAGATCTGCCCAATCTTATATATCTACAAAATGCAAGTACATGGGTCAAAAGTTCTCATACACTCATGGGCATGAATGTCATTGTAATTTGGGGCTTTTAATGAGCTGTTCTTTTTCCAGATGGGATTGACTGGACAGCATACATCTTTGGTGGCTTTAAAAAACAAGAAATGGCTGCTCAAGTTTGAATTTATTTTGGATTTTCTCTCATCTACACAGGGTCAAAGGTATACATATAGGCTGAAATATAGACATACTCCCCAAAATCTTTTAATTATTGGTGATTAAGATTTTAAGATGTCTCTAAACTTGCCTATTAACTACTCAGTAATGATCAGGATGGAGTACAACTCACATTATCTCTTTGCAGTATAAAAAGGATTTGTTTGAAAGGAGTCACTGTACTGGCTGATACTCAAAGCAATGGGAAAGTCTAAAGACCTCGGTGAAGATCTAAGAAGGTGAATTGTAGAGTTACGCAATTTGGAAAGTATTCTTAGAGCCATTTCTAAATAACTGCATAATACAAGATCATCAGATCAAACAAGTTATTCGGATGTGTCACTACTTTACCCGGGTTTAGAAGAAGAAAGTTGCCACCCCAGAGGAGAGGAAGTTAGGATGTTCAGGAACAACTCAAACAATAAGACTCAAGCCTACATGAACCATGAACTGGAAACTGCTGGAAACTTCAGTCAATGTCCACATTGAAACAAACTTGAAGAACTGTGGAGTTGTCAAACAAGAATGAAGCCTCTGCTTCAAAACTGTCACCTTCAAGCTCAACTGAAATTTCTGGCTGCCCACATGAACAAGCCGAAACCGGAGAAAGGTCTTATCGTCAGACGTTTATTGTCAGAACTATTAGTGGGGACGTATATATAAATATATTTGACCCTGTGAGCATCAGAGAAAATCCAAGATAAATTCAAACTTGCAAACTCAATTCTTGATTTTTAAAAACATTAAATATGTTTGCTGTACAATTCTTCCAACCCCGAAGAAAAAAAAGTTGAAAGAAATCCTTAAAAGCGCAAAATTACCATCACATTCATGCCCATGTTAGAGCGACACATAGATATCTTATAGTAGAGTGCAGCGGTTTAGTGAGAGAGAGAGATTATACATATCTGTTACGCCAACATAATGTATAACAGTTATAAATACAAAAGTTTATCAAAAGGTTATTAAAACATATATATAGCACTTGCAAGGGCTTACGGTACCTGCAGTGAACCACGACAGGGCCAGCATCAGGTGGCGTAGAAGCTTTAACCCTTCGTATAAAAGCCAACAATCCAGTGGCATGATAGGGCACCCCGTGTTCAGGCCAGGATGTGAAGTGGAACTGACGTACCTCATGCTTGGTCGAGTATCCTCTCTTTTAACGGAAACACAGTGCACGTTAGTAGTTCAGGGAAAAAACAAAAACCATTGGCATTCTAATGCTAGCAATAGCCTACAGGCCTTGATCTCGCAGAAGATATGCTACAAACTATTCAGAGACTTTTTCCCTCTGTGATAGATGTGACAAATTTTTTTGGTTCAGAGTGAGGACACCCAGGACATTATTTACGCGGGGTGTTAGGTCTTCTAGGACAGTTAGGCCTCTGGGCCCCACATGTTAGGAGCAGCTGCAATCTGACAGATGTGCAGAAAGGAATTACTAAGGCTCTAGGGAGCTCAAGGAGGGGTAGCAGCTTTCTCTTTTCTTCTGGGAGGCTGCTGCAGTCACGTCCCAATTTCTTTTTCCATACAGAGATGACAAAGTAAAGCAATGCAAAGCAAAGATTTGTTGAAGACAGAAATCCAAAAAAAGAAAGTAAAAGAGCTATGAAAAGCAAGCTGTCACCAGCTCGCAAACTCATGCCGATTTGAATAAGCAGCAGTTTGTGCCCGTGGAGAAAGACTGTGACAGTGTGATGATAATGCTGTGTTTGTGCCACTGTCACTCCAGCACTGCTCTGAGCCCTTCCAATGAGAGATCCCCCAGGAGATTGACAGGATGGAGGCCATCAGGGGCACGGCACTGTAACAGCTATGCTGGAAAGACAGCAGGGGCATCCACAAAGCTACTGGTGTTAATTCCTCTCAGTTTAACACATGGACCTCGTGTCCATCAGCAAACCCCATCTAGTATCTAATCCCTTCTATTAATGCTCTACTTCTAATCCAAATTCCTGCTTCGCCAGGTAACATGATTAAGTTGTGTTTACATTGGTGAATCACAGAAAGAGATGAAGCAAAAACAGAACAAGATAAAAGGAATGTGTTTACGAGTAATCACAGATGATGTTCTACCAGGAAAGAGCAATCACAAACTGAGAATATAAAGAAATGCAAAACTCACCCTCTCCACAGCAAAGGTGCGAACTGTGTATTCAGCGAGTGTCTCTGTCTTAAGAAGAGTGATTTTGATGTCACCATACATCTCGGTGTCCTCTGGCCAATATTTGCAGCATTTCACCTGTTTCAAAAACGCGAAGGCGAAGTTTTAAACAATATTCAGAACTGCAAAACTGTAGAAAACGTGAGAGTAGTCAGTCTGCAGACAGAGAATAGTCAAGACACAATCTATTTTTTAAGTTTTAAACTTCTTTTTCTCCTTTTATATACTATCAGCATGTTAACAAATGGCTCACTGTGTTGCGTGAAATCACTACCCACACTTTTATTGAGTGGATTAAGCGGGTTGGTTTATGGTTTTTTTTTTATGGTGCACAAGCCATGCATTTATAGACTCCATCATGAACCGACGGCTCTCTGCTGAATTCCCACTGACAGGCAGCGCTAACTCAAGCAAAAGATCATTGGATGTATAAGATCTTTCTCAAATCTTTTCACAAAAGACACTGGAGGCTCAGTCATCTTTACTTCCTAAAATGAAGAGTAATGGTCTGAAGGCTTAAGTTAGGGTTTGTTAGATAAATCTAAGAGCCCCCCTAGCATGTTTCCTCGTGTCAGTATTGGGTTTCTAGGGACTAAAATCCTTCCTGCGACATTTGAAATGAAAGCACTGCATTTAGAGAGAGCGCATAATAAAATACTACTCTTTAAAAACACAACCAAGCCATTTTCAACAATTCATTCCAAAGTAAAGGAGATAATTGTAAAATGCATGAACACTATTCAAAATAATGAGATGATAATAATAAACATGAAGTACTCAATTTCATGGTTTAACGAGAACAGAAATATAATGATGTGAAATTTAACAAGTTTAAAAAAATTTATTTATTTATTTAATTTTTTTTTGGGGGGGGGGGGGGGGGGGGGGGGTCCACACTTCAAATGATGTGGAAGAAAAAAATAACAACCTGTTCTTTTGCAGATATCTTATCTTAGAGAGCAAAGAGAAGAACAGCACAATAATCACATAATGAACAGCAGGGCAGTAATCTTTTTATTGTACCACCACCCAGTACAATGGAGGTAATTCTTTTTAATTTAATGGATGTGTTATTTGGATTCAGCCACACAGACCACTTCTCCAAACTGGACAAACGACTACTGTGTGATTTTCACCATCCGCCACAGTATATGTTTCTCCCGCCTCGAATGAAAAGGCTGGAATATTTAAGGTGGGATTTAAAGTAACTATGTTTATGTAGGGTAGAAAATAATACTGCTTAAGTATAGCAAGCAGAGCGTGTTCACAGACAGCAGCTCTAGCAAAGATACTGTATATATGCATTTGCAAGAATTGCAGTTTCATAATGTTTGAAATGCATGCATTCACCAAAAAACTCCACAGTAGCACACAGAGACAGGTTTGTGATGATTTCTGAACATGGTACAGAAAGTTAAAGCCATCTTTAAACAATTTTGGCAAGGAATTGACTGAGTTCATTTATAAAAGTAAAATTCAATAGGACATTTGGTCCATCCTTGGGCAATACTTTAAATATATTGTTTCTGTCAGATGTGCGGTCAGCCAAAGCTACAAATTAAAATTAACTTACTAAAAGCAACAAGTTGCTGTTGATGTGTGTTTACAAAGTATCCTTATATTCATCCCAGCTGCCCCCTAGCTAACAGAACCAGCCCAGTGTTGGAGCAATAGAAGTCGTCTCTGAGGCAGAAAAAAAGCCGTGGGTGCACTCGGCTTCAGAATAAAGCAAACACTACAACACAATAACATCAGTAAACTGCACGCTTTATCTGAAGATTTCTAAGACACATCTTGAAACTTCCTTTATTTTTGAAAATGCATAACAGCAATCTGAAAAAGTAAATATAACTGTCTGACTGCAGCTTAAGACATTTAATAATTTACCCTTGAACCGTCATGCAGCTGTTTTTCTTAGATTTATAGTGTACATATTATTGATTAATGCAATCTGCACCACCCTTACACAATGTCAGGCTTTTTTTAACTAACCTCATTTTAGCTTTTCTTTTGTTGTTATCACTGTTGTATGTATCAATGTTTGAACTCTCCCATAATGACCCTTACTAGGTGCTTGTGGCACAACTTTGCTGTTAATTTATTGTTTATTGTAGACTATACTATGCTGCTGTAACACAGCAGCAGGCTAAATGAGGGATCAATAAAATAACCTCCCTGTCTAACTGGTTAGGAGGTAAATGAGACAATTATGATAGGATACAGTAAGTTGCTATCACCAAGCCAGATAAGCAGGGAAATATTCTCTTTTGGTGTTTTGCAGCATTAGCTTGGCATGAAATCGCACAATAAACTGCATGTGTGTTAAATACAGGCAGTTTAAATAAATCCACCAGAATCTTTAAATAAATCTACCAGAAGCAGATGGCTGGCTTAATGACATAAAAGGAAGGAAACAATTTGCCTGGTACTGTCCAAACAAAGGCTGAGTCACGACAGAGTAAAAATAGGACGGCAATGTCCTTGTGATTAGGAAAGAAAACAAAGCAAACAAGAATGGTGGCTGCACAAAGATTTCACTGAACCTTTGTTGCATTCAGTGACCTGTTACAACTTGTAACAGCGACCAACTGGTTGCCCAAAGGTTGAGCCGCAACACCCTCGACTTCTGACCAACCGCTTTCAATCACAAGGCAATTGCAGGGGTCACCGGGTGGGAGGCAACGAGTCTCCAAACACTCATTGTGCGAATTGAACTGACTGCAATCAATCTCAGATACATCGGTGAAAGTTTGCAGATAACTGGCATAGAATTTATAAATACAGACAGATTGCCAACATGTTGCAATCAATCTAAGTCAATCTGTGCTTCTCAGCAGTAGGGGATGAAATTCAGCTGATTGTATTCTGGTTACACGTCCAGATAATGATCTCTCTCTCTCTCTCTCTCTCAGGTAGAGCAGGTCCTCTACTAATCAGAAGGTTGGTGGTGCAATCCCTGGTTGCTCCAGGATATGCCAAATATCCTACGTCAAGACACTGACCCCTAGTTGGTCTTCGATTGTTTGTGATTGTCAGCAAGTTGTATAAAGCGCTTTGAGTGCTTAGGTAGAGCAGCAAAGTGCTATTTAAAGACCAGTCCATTTACCATATAAAAGCAAGGTTGTCAAGGATGTTATTCTCCACTTAAATCACCATCCAGCAGCAACTACCTATGTGTGGAGGAGTTTCTGTTTCAGTTATGAAGTTGTGACTCAATCTGAATGTAATTAACTGAATTTGTCTTTAATGTGACTTTCTGTGTATATTGGAGGGAACAGATTTGTATTTGTGTTGACGTATCACAGTTAATTGCCATATTAAAACAAATATACTGCATGTAATTGCCAACTTCCCCCCATTTATTTGCAAACTGAGCCTGCCATTTTATCGTCTTGACGCAGCAAAGCCACTTTGATGATGGTGAGTGACTGCCAGTGGTTGAAGCACTGGCCCCTGTCTCCAAAGCAACCATTTCAAAAGGGCAGCGTTGCACTCGGCTCCAGTAGTTTTGTCTCCCGTGCGACTGTAGCGTAAGCTAACAAAGTCTGCAGGTCAGCACCTCTAAAACTAGTCATTTACCATACATTTAGTTTAATCTGTCCAAAAAGCTTCCAGTTCACCAGATATTATCTTTCTGCAGTACTCGTTTTTTTCCAGTCAGTGCTAACTCACCGCTGCCTGGAGCACGGCGCACAGAAATGAAAGTAGTGTTGATCTTCTCTTGTCCACTTTCATCAAAAGTGTTTAATTGCTCCTTTCACATGCTTGTGGTATCACATCATCAATAAACCATAACGGCCTTTAGGCTGGAGTTTCCATGCAGAGCAGGGTTGCAAACGCATAAAACGCCTTTCATATTGACACCAAAAAGTCCCCTCATGATAAATGTGGTCTTTTTCTGAACACTGATTGGTGACAGGGACGGGGGAGGAAAAGGAGAGTGTACATCACTTACCCTGCCAACCTCCACCAGCTTAGTGATCATGACGATGCTGAAGCAATTTTCCTGCCACACCATCCTCCAAAAATCATAGAGAGTCTCCTGCTTAGGACCTAGTGGGAATAGGGAAGAAATAACAGAGAAAGAGACAAAAACGGCAGCATCAAAGCCTGCCCTCTCAATAACGGAGTTTCTGCTGTGAAATTTTGTATTATTGCGACCTAAGTGTCCTTTCTCAGATGGCAGGGTACTGATCTTTCGAGATTGTGCCATCAATAAAGTTATTGGAAATTCCAGGCAGGCAGAAGTAAGAGGCAATGGGTGACAAAACAACAGCAGTAGCTGATGATGAAAGCCTGGGGGACCGCCAGTCACTCACCAGGATCTGAGCAGGAGACGTTTAGGAAGTGAAAAACAGCTTTAAAAACGGGGATCACGTAGGAAGAAAAAGCTCTGAAACAGGAAAGTGCAGCTGACATCTTCTTTCTTTCCTTTACGTTTCATCTGCCTCTATCTGTTTAACAGGAGGGAAAGGAGGTGCGGGCAGAGGATGAGCAGACCCTTAGGGATTCTGTGATAGGAGCTCCCTAGAAACTTGCTCCTCCTAAGAGGGAACGCTCATATTCCTGCAGATCCCAAGTGACCATCTGAAGCAAAAGTGCGTTTGAGCGACAGCAACTGAACTAAAGGTTCTCTGCGTGACAATGAACACATCGCTCCACATGTCACAGAGACTAAGAAGCTATAATTAATGTGTTTAATTATTCAACTCTACTCATAATTTATTCAGTGACTTCCCTAACACAGGCTCCACGGTTTAATAGTCACACTATCACCTTTGAAATTGGCAGAGAGATGGTTTTGGCAAGGGACTGTGCATGAGTAGGATCGTTGGCTGGATCATCTTCAATTTATTAAACTTCAACAAAAGGTACTCGCTGTACTGAATTCCCGCACACACAATTACACACCACAGCCTTGCCGGGATACTCACCCTGAGTGGCGATGAAGTGGTTGGATCGATGGTAGCCCTGAAACAGAGAAGAGGGATGACATGCTGAGTAAGCGATCTGCACCATAGGCACAGCTGTATGGGTGTCTCTCTCTCTCTGTGCTTCCCTCTTCCTTCCCTTGTTCCCTACATTCCCCTCTGTAAAGCCTGGTTTCTGTCTAATTCGTCATTGCTGTCTAACCTATTGACGCCTCCAGACCGCCTCTTTACCCTCGTTGACTGCGCAGACACGTGACGAACAAGCGCCGTTTCTTGAAAAACTGCTGACATCCCTAAAATAAGCTATTTATTCAGCTTGTCAGGCTAGCTAAGCAAACAATGCCTAAAAAGATATGATAAAGAACCTACAGGTGTGCATTTCTAAATTTCAGGTGTCCGGTTTATTTAGCCATCTCTGCCTCGGAGTGCCTACTCATAAAAATAAATCAATTTTCGTTGGAGATGCTATATGCACTGGGCGACGAATTAGCAACCCAAGAGGAAATTTCATCCTGAAATTCTTCCACTTGTCACAAGCCATACAGCTGGATCCGTGTCTTGCACACGTTACACATCAATGCACGACACCAGCAGTCTTCAAGAAGAAAATCAAAAGTACACAGCAAAGTTTTCTGAAAACCTTTATATCAAAGGATGTGACAACATTTGATATAGATGACAGACATTTTCATATGGCGAGTATGGGTTGAATATGAATGAACAATGAGATGTCACCTCTACAGCCTTGAGGGGGATAAACATGACAAAGACCACCTGAGGGACTTTGAAGCATAAACCCTTTTCAGGATGAGCAAACTGTTCAAAGGAGGTCCTCCTGGAAATAAGCACTGCTTAGCTAACCTTTTAAACGAAAGGAGACAACTGCCTTGAGATTGTATGAAAACATCAGCCAGAAAACTGCATAGATGGTTCCCTGTTTGCTGAGAGGAGCAGCTGGAATGATAATTGATGCTGCAATTACTTAACTTACAGGAGTCCGTGGAGGGGGAGAAGGCAGGTCAGGAATAATCTGAGAAGACTGCCAAGCCCACAGGCTCTCATCAAATCAGTATGATGAGGCAATCCATGTTGATAACACTATTTTTTTATCTTTTTGCAGAGGGCATCTTCGTAATATTTTGAGTCCATCCACATTGCTGACGGATTGCTAAATTGAATCGCATCCACTCAGATAAATGTGGACATGTTTGAAATGGAGATGGATGACCAGTGCTGTGAGGCCTGCTATCCACAATTTCTCAGGCCCTGGCCAAACTCTATCAGCATGAATGCCAAGCTTTCTCCATATGAGACGGTTGCCATAACAACCGAAGATCCTCCATCCAGAGAGAGGACACATCTCTTTGTGTTCATTTAAAATCATGAGCTAAAAAGGGCATTTCTTTTGCATTTGATTGGTTTAATGCGCACTAACCTGATACACCCTGACCTTTGAGCATTTGTGGATAGAGGACAGTGGAAAGAGTAAGGGGGAAGGGGGTAGAGGGAAAGGGGAAATAGAGCAATGGCAGGCAGAAGAACGAGCAGTTAAGTACTTACTTCCCTGTTAATCCGAATCTACAGGGTCCGAGGTCGAGGAAGTGAGGTGGGAAGTAGAAAAGAAGACATATAGGCTAGTTAATGAAAGAAGCTTTAGGAGGTATGGTTAGAGACAGCAGGGAAGCCTGCGTGTGCATAGGTGTTGATGAGAGAACAGCAAGAATTAGCTTCATCGTGTGTTAGCGCAATGACTTTGTGTGAATCAGTGACCTAAGGCCAATCCTGTTTGATCAACTCTCTTATCTCTCAGTTGTGTTTTTGTTCAAATTTGTGTTTTCTTTCCTTTTGAATTTGGCTTTAAAATTATGCAAACAGTATTTTCATTGCATCTCGCAAATTCAAAGCAGCTAGTAAGCTTATATTAGTACTCTGCTTATTTAGCATTTTGCTCTCGTTGGCAAATTCATGATGCACAGTTAAACAGGGCAGTAGTCCTGCAGTTATTCTGCATAACCAGATGATGTCTTCTTTATTCTGCATTTGCTTTAACTCATGCACTGCATATAACACTTAACAACGGAATGTGGTGTGTTAGTTACTTATTTAGCCACAAGATTTCGATACCACACTCAAAAATTCTTTTCATTTTTTAACTTTTAGTCTTTGGCAGTCAGTTCATGAACAAAGCCGAGTACAGCTGTGCTACCGATTTGCAATGAGGAAAAAAGAAAAGGAAAAAGCATTCTCCCGTTAGGCCGGAGCTAATTATGCTTAATATTTATCACTTTAAAGCTTATTGGTGCACGCCTTACCTAACAGGACTTTTGAAACCGTACAATCCAACCAGCGCACCGAGGTCTACGAACCAACTCCTCTTGGACATTCTGAGATCCAGACTTTGAAGCAGAGTCTTTTCAGTGGTGGCTCCTAATCTTTGGAACAACTTACCTTCTTACATAAGAGCTGCACAGTGTCTCTATCATTTGAAAACACTTTGAATAACCTATTTTTTCTCCCTTGCTTTTGGGTCTAGTTGAGCGAGGAATCTTATTTTTCATACAAAAACAGCCTTATTTACCTGTTTTATTTGACTTCTAGTGTGTTTAATTAGTGACTGTTCCATAAAGTGTATATTTTATATAGCTTTTACAGCACTCTGGTTAACTGAGGCTGTTCAAATTAAGCTACAGAAATAACCTAATTTGACTCTACAGCAGTCTCAGTTTCTTGTGTGCCCCTTGGGACAATTTTCAACCACCACCCGCGACAGACCATTTCTAGAAAACAGACAACTATACCATTGTAAGAGAGATACTTTCAAATGTAAACAAGATTGGTTCATACTTTATTTCTTAGGCTTGATCATTAAAAAAGCTTTATTTGTGGGAAGTGAATGGGCTGAGCCAGAACCAAAACAACAAGAACAATAAAAAAAGTGTCATGATTCACAGCAAGCGAGTAGTTTTCATTTAAATTAGCCCATATTGAAGTTTTCCTTTATACAGTCGAGCTTACAACAGAACTGAAAATGACTCAAGTAATATCAAATAAGGGCTTCCTCTAATTTCACTGTAATATACACACTAAAAACCTTTTTACAGATTTAAATTCATAAAATCTCACTGAGGCACAAAGGCAGACTTAGTATAATTTATTAAGATTTAAACACTAAAAAAGCATGTTTGCTTTAGTTAGAATATGTGATGACTAAGTTCAGTTTGATCAGACCTTGTAAAAGCCTGCGAGTGTTGCTATCAAGGTGCTGTCCACTGTTTGGTAAGTGTGAACATTGCACAACGTGCACATGCACGACGCTACTATCCGTGCCAGAGTTCATTACCAGGAGGCAGTCTTGAGTCCAGATGAAAGCTAGAAAGTCATTCAGACATGCACTCCCGTCCTGTTAATCTGAAAGCGTCTGATCGTGTCATCGTCATATCCAAATGGAAACCCTGGACCTCACATCACATCACCAGATAGGTACTATAAGATTATGACTACATCTTTATAAATTGCTCAGATCGTCACAGAATCCTTGTAAAAGTATAAACAGCATGAACTTAAAAACATTTTTTCTTTTCATTCAGAAATAATACTCGTTTACCAGCACGATGCACTCGTTGCCTTAATGTTTGAATGTAAGACAGCCTTGCACATGCTGAAGCCATAAGAAACAGTAACATAAAGGGGAATTAGATCTTTATAACACAATGCTGTCACTTTAACAGGCAGATAAAGCCCAAAAGTGTAACATATCCCATGTCTGAAAAGGAGTTGTACTGCTTTTAAGGATTTAACATTACACCACTGTCTGTCACTTTTTCAAACAACAACAAAGGCCCTCTCTGCACTGCCTGTCACTACAGAATTGCATATGCATGCATATCTCAACACTCGCATGACAGATGAGTGTCCTCCTTGTCTGCGTATCCCAGCTAGCCATACTCGTAGGATTTGGCGCACATTGTTGGCTGCGTATGCAATCGTCATGAGGATGGGAAGAGAGGGTTAATCACACGAAGCGCAGTGTAATCATAGTTAATCCTGAAGCACCCGCAGATTCAGCTTTTGCTAATCTCCTATTGATTAACTTATCACCTTTTTTTCTGCGTGAACACTGCCCAACAACACTGTGTGAAAAGCAAGTGAACAGATTTAAATTTGGACGAAAAAAGTAGAAATTTAAAGCAAAAACTGAGAAAATCTTTGTATTTTTAGGGCCTTCTTATGCATAGAACAACAAGATATTACTGCTATTTGTTATTTACAATATTTACATAGATTAACCCAGCATGGATAAAGAGTGTAATGGTGTAAGAGTATCTTCCTGAAGTGGGAGGAGCCTGTTGAGCCCAGTTATGAGGTGAGCCCATGGAGACATTAGGTTCAATTTCTTTGCTGGGTAAATGTCATCTGTTTTAGAGTTTAAGAATTTAAATAAATATTGTAAATGTGTGTTTGTTTACTGTCACGAACACCCCAAAACTCTTGATGCAGATAAAATGCAAAGTAGCAACAGCCATTAAGCACTGCTCTGCTCTCTCTGGTCTGCAAATGCTACAAGAAGCTGGTTCAGATATGCAAAGTTCTGTACACATCAGAAAGAAAATGCAAATAACCAGTCATTAAGCGACAAAGAGAGAAAACAGAGATCCAGCACTTTGTCCCCTCTGCTCTGAAAGCACGATAATGTTTCAGAGGGAGGAAAAACTTTTCCATTTAACCTCTGGTGAAATAATCACAGGCTGTCCAAAATATGCTCCACTGCGGCTGAGTACTTACAATTCATCTCGCTGGGTCAGGGAGTAACATCACTGACACTGACACTGTAGTGGCTGCTGAGTGGTGTTTTCCCTCTAATGCCCGCATGTCTGTGCCCTCAACGCTAATGGAGACCCTCACAATAACTACAGCCTAACAGCAGGCCAGGTTTTTAATGCCCTCTCATTGTAATGAACTCTCTAAAAGCATCTCACCACTGGCCTTTCTGTACAGAGTGTCAAACATTTAATGATACGATTTGGCCAAAAGGTAGAATTCACCCAAAATCAAGTCAATGTGAGGAACTAAAAATGACATAATTTGTCTTTAATGTATATCTTTTATAAATGTCTGGCAGACTGTTATCCTAAAAAAAGAAGAATTATTTAAACTCTAACCATCCTCAAATGGAGTTGGGTGTACATAAGCACTTCTCTCTTTTATTCTTGTGTTTTACAGTCTGCCATACTTACAGTAGTCCCACTGAGAGGTGTGCAAAATAAATTTTGCAAGATCTAGATTGCCAGACTTCCCTTGACATTTCTCAAACGAACAGCAGTGTCACAACTATGACAGAGGATTCACAGGGAAACTGAAACACAAGTTTCTGCTTTTTTCCCCCACATTCCTGGTTAAATCATTTATTAATAACTAACTGCTGCCTTCTAAGCACACGCACTTCTGTTTTCTCAGTAAAAAATATAGCCTCGGCTAGCTGTAATGAATGACAACACATATGAATGGGACACGTTAGCAACATACACATGTATTTCATATGATAAGTGAGAAATGTTGACTGCATGTGGTGTGACAGGAGGTGAACAGTGGAAAGGATCATCTCTGCTCAGTCCATCCAGAGATTGAATGACGACAGGGACGTCTATTTAATTTAGGGGGATTTGTAGCATCATACAGAAAGGTTCATCTACTCTGCAAAGCATTAAATATATTTATCCTGTTCTGTTTTAATAAAAGTGATGGCACAGGTAAGTCTGGGTCAGGGATCCAATGTGGCAATTGACAACCATGGCATTTGGCAAAACACTGGCGGGAACGGTGTCTGATTGGATGAAAGCCTCCAGGTGAAAGTGGGGCAGCAGACTGGTGGGCTTACAGGAATGAGAGAGATGGACTGAGGCTTTGCAGAGTGTGAGAGATAGAGACTCGGCAGAGGCTATTTGTGTCCCATATTGAACCAAGACAGGAAAAAACAGAAAAGCAGCATCAGACTTACGTCAATGTAGTTTGCGTTAATGTAGTCTGAGTTGGGGTCTCCCAACAGAGGGTGGAGCTTCACTCTGTGTCGATCATCTGAGGGAGATAAAAATAAAAGAGCAAAGAAATATTGAAAATACAACTGTCACAACATTTTCTGTGTTTTTATTGATTTTCTAAACATTTTCTGATTACTTACATCCCAGCAAGGTGTCATGCCTCCCTTTTGTTTTGTCTTTTTTCTTTGTGCAGTCCCAGCCATCAAAGAAGCTCTGCGGATGAAGACGACACTTGTTGAAGATTTCAAGAGCAAAATCAAACACCTCCTAATCACAGTTTTCTCATGTTTTTCCAAGACGAAAAGGAAGATTGCATCTTGCGGTCAACAAGGAGCAGCAGCTTAGATCGAGAGCTCCTGTACACTAGGAAGTTTGGGGTTTTATGCATTATATGTAATTAAAGAAAAGATCTGTGTTAGCCGCAGATAGTCCTCGTCTGATCCCAGAGCCCTAATAAGTCACGGACCCCCCATTTGCAGCTAATCTTGTTAAAGCCCTCAGAAATTTAGAACTGGGTTTAAAGCTTTTGTGTCAATGAAAGTATCAAGAGGCAAACCAAAATAATCCAAGAATTAATTTTTTTTCCCCACAGAGAAATAATGTCAGTTACATACAGTTCAGAGTGTCAGAGATACATTCATCTGAAACTAATGAACACATTTAAATGTCAAGCTTCAGCTTTAATTAAAGCAGGTGAATTATGTACTGCGTATTAAAGAATACAACATGCCCAGAGATTAGAAATCAAAAGCAATTTGTCAGATAAACACAAAATCAAACACTATCATCATATCTATCATCTTGTGTGTTTGCCATCTTGTTCCGTTTATGTAATTCAGGATGGCGGGGGGGTGGAGCCTATCCCAGCAGCGACAGAGAAAGAGGCAGGGTACACCCTGGGTAGGTTACACAGAGAGAGCGAGACAACCATTCACACTCACGTTCACATACTAAGAATCCCGTTAAACTAACCCCACTAACTGCATGTGTTTGTACTGTGGGATGAAGCACCCGAATGATCCCACACAGACATGGGGAGAATATCCTAACATCACACATATAGGCTCCGGCCAGATGGACCTTGCGCATTTGCTTCTAAATAATCCCAAATAAGAGAAAATAACTCCGCCACAGGCAATGTGGTGCATGAAGACGCTCGTGTTTTTGATTACTAGTGAATTAAAAAAATACCAATCGTTTCCTTAGAATTAAAGGTGACCATAACACGATGGAAATGCTTCCATGAAATGCGTGGGACTGTAAACAACAATACATGCTGTCGTCATGGCTACAGCTACTAATGGTTCTGATAATGCAGGAACCGCAGGTACTGCTGAAAGCAGTCCATATGAAGCTTGGAGAGTTTTTTTTTAAAAAACACGTGACCCTGACCTCGAGCACAGTTCAGAGCCATTAGGTGATTACTGTGTGTAAGGTTGATTACATTCTGACCAGTACTGCGGAGCAGGAATTATAAACGGATGGATGGATAAGCTCATCGGTCCAGCTGGATGAGATAAAAAAAATTTCACATTTGAGAATGTCCCCGAGAAGCAGAATTAATAAAATAAAAAAATATGACTGAAAAGGTAAGACAATAAGACAACTGCTTACTTTACAGAACCAAAATCAATCAGCTTTAGGTCATGCTAAGTGCTAAAGAACACACTTGCATCTTTTTGTTCTTGGCTTTAGAAAGTAAGCTACGTGTGTTTCTGTAATAGTGCAGAATACTTTATTTATTTATATATTTATGTATCTCTTTTTCTTTTTAAAGAAAGCATAAGAAATGAAGAGGAGCTAGCTTGTTTTGGGACTACAAGCAGTCCATTTTCATTTGTGTGAGTGAACCTCCAGCCTAGCTTGGTTATCAAAAGCACATTTACAACTCCATCAGTGTGGATGTTATTGCTTTTTAACCAAGAGCGTGCCTTTTAACCCTCAGGTCATTAGCAAAGTAACATGGCTATTAAGAGCACACGAGACACCTTTAACAGGCTTTCTTGTTTCTCTTTTACAATCCTGAGAAAAACAAAAATAACTTACTTGCTATGTGAGATAGAAATTGCCACATAAATCCACTTCACATTGCTGGTTACTGCTGTGCGACATACTGGCTGTTTGTGTACCTGCAGTTTACCAATCACAGTGTGAAAGCAGACAAACTGTCTACCACCTGCTTCATGGATGGCTTCTTAGTCATACTTTAACACATCTCATTCACCGTTATCTGCCTGCCTGCATGGATGCACCAGCAAGCATTTACTCGCCCAAGTTGTCATAAGTCACTCAGTGGCTAAATTAAGCTTGCAAACAGCTCCCTCAGATCTGTGAATAAAAATACGCACACACCAGTGTACCCCCAGTGGTTTGCAGCCACTTGGGGAATTTTGTGAAACTCTGCCCAAGTCTGCATGCTGAGCAGGGGATTACAATGCAGTTCCCCCCGCAGAGAGCCAAGAACCAGCCAAATCCTGCCTAGGATTACACCCTCCTCCCTACTTTTTCCTCCTCTTTTCACACACTTCATTTCTGGGTCTGTCTTTCCCTCTGAATCACTTGTTCTTGTAACCAACTATTTCTCTCTCTGTCCACCTTTTCCTTTACTCCCTCCCTTATTTTATTGACACTACACCTCTGAGCTCTCTCTGCTTGTGTGAGTGCTCTGCTTCCTCTCCTGCTGCCTCAAGAGAGAAGCAGGAAAGTAAAGAAGAAGAAAAAATACAGGAAAAACTGTGAGAGAATGGCAGAACAGTGAAGGAGAGAAAAACAACTCAGGCTTATGAAGGACTGATTAGAAACCATCGCTGGCAAAGATCAGTGGGTGGGTAAGTCAAGAGGATTACATCATTTATTTGTTAAATTATTACACTTATAAATCAATTTTTTTAATTTTAACATAGTGATGTTGTATCAGTGTCTCAGTAGATTTTATGACAGTAACAATCCAGTGGCAGACTTACTGTGCTGGATTAATCTTTGTGTCACTTTGACCCATTAATTTTTCAACCGCATAATTTTAAGATGACAATGAGTGAATTGTGGATCTCTCTGTGATGACTTTCACAATAATCCCCCCCAAACACACACACACACACACACACACACACACACACACACACACACACACACACACACACAGCCAAAATCCAATCAGAAATCTTATCTGCTAGAAAATATTCTACTAGAAAACAGCAGAATTAACAAGCTCGACCAATGTTTGTTTAAAAAAAAAATTTAAAGACAGGAAAAAAAACACCAGCTGCCTATTTTTTTTTTCTTTAAACAAACATAATAATTTGGTAGCCCCAGCTGCAACTAAACATCAAATCAGTGTTTGAATGCGTCCATCATTCTTTCTAACCTCAGCCTCAGGGTGCAAAGAGGTATAATGAAAGTTTTGAATTCTCCAGAAAAACTCTGCCGCGGTTTACTTGTACGTTTCTGCGGTGGGAATACGACGGCGGTGACAGAAACCGCCACACGTATAAGCCCTTTTTACAGCTCACTGTAAATTCTTGATCAGTGTTTTTACAGAGCGCAGGTACTCCGCAGGGAAATAAAAACCTATGCCTGCCGAGGGAGTGTAATATGATACTCATCATTTTCCTTCATAATAGAGAGAGACACTCCATAAAAACACATACTCTTAGCACAGAGGGGGGAAAAAAACACAAACACACACACAAAGAGGTGTGTATTGATTTTTTGAGTTGAGTGTGTTTTGCCCGTGAGGGACAGTTTAATGAGTCTACAAGCAGAGTTCCAGAGGCGGAAACCATGAACCAGAGACAAAAGTTGTTTTCTCCCTCTCTTTTTTTTTTTGCAAATGTTTCAGGCCGCGGGTGACAGAGATGGACTTCTCCTCAGGTTGTGAGCTCAACGTTCTGCCACAATTGTTCCATCGGGGAGAGGCATTCAGAGTTTTGGGCCCTTCGTTAGATGGCAAAGATAGAGACAGCAAAGCACAGCTAGAGGAGAAGGATATGTAATGTAAAATGTAAAAAAATGAATAAATAAATAAAACAGCAGAGATAGAAACGGGCTCGTTATTGGTAAGACTGTGTATTATTATCATCATAATAGTTCAAAGAAAACAGGGCATTTGATCTCAGCGACACATGAGTTTTGAACTCGTTACACCATGAGGAATATTGGCTGACCCTTGATATCACTGGACACAAAAACCTAATAACCCCTACACACTACATTACAGGATAACTGGTGATTTGTACATTTCCTTGTGTTAACAAATCCCATTGAAAGATGAGAACCGCAACTTGAATCGTACTGGCTGTGTCCAAAGCTGGATTTAGCTTATGCCCCTTGGGGCCAGAGCTCCAGAAGAAGACATGTCACCCAGTGCAACATGTGACTCAATAATGAGTTCGTAAAAGTTTCTGGACAATAATGGGACACAAAGCTGTAAGACACACTAAACCAGGCTCTGGATGTATGTTAAGTCAAATACATTTGTAGCTAGTTTGCATCTCTTCAATAAGAAAAATATAGAAAATTACCATTGTTATAATGTAAGGACCCTCAGCTGCACATTATGGAGCATTGCCATGTTTGAGCTGTGACGGGGTCGAGACTTCTGGCTTCCAAATAATTACACACACTCTATATTTTCATGACAATTACAAGAAATCAAATGAGCCAAACTGTGCCCGTCGCTAACAGCAAGTGCAAATCCACACGTTGTATTGTTAGATGTGCTCCAACAGAAAACATATACCGGGCATCACTAATGACAGTATTGATCTAGGCATCACAGTCTAATGATTACTTCTGAGAATAACAGAGCAGTGGGAGATAAATACTATCATAAATACTACACAACAGGGAGACTGTTATTTGGAGGCTTGAGTGACTGGGTGGCAAGAGCTCTCTTTTCTCAATTGTCTCCCTCTCACACAAAACGATCCCAGACAGCCCCTTCCTGTCCTCTTCGCCAAAAAAAAAATCTGCCAGCAGTGGACGATGAGGCTCACTCGAGCTAGAGATGTTTAACCTCAAGACTGAGGTCATCTCTAGGGCCCAGATGAGGATAATTATTCATATGCACAACAACAGTGTGATCCAAAAGCCTCTTTAACCTTGGTAATTAATTTCAGTGTGGGATAAGGAGGGCGGATGATGTGGAGGATTTCAGATTGATGGTCTCCCACTTTCAACATTCAGGCTATATGGCCTCTTTACGCTCACAGTTATCTTCCACTGAGGCTGTGGCTAGAGTGCCCTGACACAAGTCCAGGTGTCTGTTGGGATTTTGTATCATTTATGATTGTGAGTGCATGAAATATATTAATTTGCCTTTACTGAATTAGTACAATCAAATGTCAGGAGTAAAACATACAAAACCAGCTTTAAATAAAACAGGGAGGAGAAACTGCTGTAAAACTGACCTTGTGGCTTTAACTGGACCCAGACTTCAGCAGCCTTCAGCATGAGTATATCATTTGTTGGGAGGAGTTAAACAATGCTAACATGGTGCAAATTAAGCCAAACACATATTTGGAAACGATTTCAATTCACTTTCATAACACAGCAACAGTTGCCTCAAGGTAAAAACGCAGTAGAGAGAAAACCCCAACAATCAGACGACCCTTATTAGCAAGCACTTGGCGACAGTGGGAAGAAAAAACTCACATCTAACAGGAAATAAACAAATATCTCTTCTCCTGCTGTAAAAATAAAAACAAAACAACAACACACAGAACCTGAACCACAGGCAGCAACAACCCTTGCTTGCTTGTGCGAAAATAAGGGTACGTATACAAGCTGTCAACATAATCTAATAAGTCACTGATATAATTCCAGGTGACATAAAGGTTATTTTCTGCAAGTGTGAATGCATGTGTACTTTAAAATCAATCTCCTTTTTTAGCCTTGGGCACAAAAACAAACAAATAAAACGGAGAAATACCGATCCACAACATGAAATCACAGCCTATAGGCTTTCTTACTATTCTGAAATTTCCAGTTTCTTTGGACACTTTACCAAATATCACATGGACTGGTGAAGTCATGGTGGACTGAATATCTGACCCAATTGAAAATTGCTGTTTTCCACCCCATCACCACAGTAGACGGCTCACACTTTTGGGTCAATCCAGTTTAAAAATCAGTCACTTCTGAGAAATGTTCTCACCTGACTCATGAATCATGGCTAAAAGATGAGGCTGGTGTCAAAATGTGGGTACAAAGGAGAGCTTTTATGAGTTTGTTTAAGACAGGCACCTATCCCACATTGTTATATAATCCAAAATTCATTTTCTGAAGCTTTTCCCAGAAATGCATAAAATATCCAGGAAACCAATGCTTGTTGAAGAGCATCAAATAGGTGCAGTTTTGCTATGTAAACAGTGATGATCAAATGGAACTGATGTTAAAAGTGGATGGGTGATCGCTTTAGATCATGAACTTTGGAGTGAGCAAAATAAATACAACTGATTTGGTTGCATTTTTCATCCAGGAATATCATATGAGGTACTCGGAAATGCTAGAAAAAATAAGACAACTTAATATGTACCAAATTTAAGCCTCTAGTTCAGAAAATTCAAAACTGACATAGTGTGAAGACAAAACTTTACGTGGCTTCAACACATATGGTAATATTATTGCACAAAAACAGCTGATTCTGCAGGGTCAGGGGGGAGGCACTTCTGCGATGCAATGATCCTTTTCTGTGGAATAAATCAAATTTATATCGTCATCTCATCTCACATCTGTTTCTTTCTTTCCACTGGGTACCACTCCAGTCAGATCCCAAGTGGACTAAAAAGGGAACTAGAAGATAACAAAGTGTATAAGAAAGAACAAGTGCAATTCCTTGGTGTTTGAAGCTTTTTGTATGCGCATTCAAAAGCAAGCACAATTCCACCCTTACTCCTAACAATGTTGGCAATTAAAGTCAAGCATTCCTGCTGAGGGGGAGCCTCAGGACAGAACTAGGACATGTCTAAGAAGTAATGCTTTCCATCTGCCACTGAAACATCTGCAGAACCCTCAGAAGAAAAAGCCTTTAACTACTAGGTGTTACAAGTTGGGATGTAACACCGTAACACTACAGAAAATGCAAGAATAATATTTAGTAATACTAATTATGATAACATCACTATCAGCCAAGTTCTCCGAGCTGTTGGAGATAACTTGGAAAATATCATTTTAGTAAGTAATTTAAGGGAAAGGTGTATTTTCACCTGTCATCTTTAAAAGGTATGATAATGATATATTTAAACTTTTTATTTATAGGAAGGGAAGGAACCACAATTAAATTGGGCGATCAATGTGCCCCTAAGAAGAGAAGACCAAATACAAGGTAAAATCAACAAGTGCACCTATATCTACTAAATTCAAGGTCATCTTCTCCTGTACCTTGAACCAATTTCAGTGGAACTTCTATTTTTAGACTGCGCTCTGAAAGTCCCGTCATGACCGCTTGCACTTGTGCCTCTGGAATCTGGCTGGCACATGCCACAGCTCAGGTCATTTCCATTGAACGTTCGCCTCAGGACGTTACAGCAGAACTTCGCTGACCCCAGGGTGCAAATTCATTGAGCACAGCCCCGTGACTGAAAATAAAAAATAGATAAATACATAAAAGCATACCTCCCCATTGCTAGCCTCCAATGTCACCGAAGGGGTTGGAAACTCTGGACTAAACAACTTGAAAATGCTGTTTGTTTTCTGGATTGTGCTTCCTCCTAATGCTCCTCGATACAAAAGTCCGATCAGTTTGTCACAGAAGTGAATATTTGCTCCCCGACCTCCTCTGAATAATTGTAAAGCACCGATGCATTTGGCCCGAAAGTGGGTAATGTGAAAATGGAAGCAGCTCTAGAATCGGTCTAAGTTTGGATGAGAGAGTGATCTTGAAGTGAGGACTGGACAGAAATGTGGTACTTTTAGGCAAAATTTCACAATATCATGATCACACCCAACAAGTATAAATTATGGAACTGAACCAAACAAGCACCTGAAGTACAAAATGTTAACTATCTCACAATATTAAAAATAACAAAACAAGCTCATCTCCATCTGTGTTTTCGTATATTTCCTCCCTGTAGCATCACTTTTAACAACTTTAACCAATAAAAAAAGCTTTCAAGAGTCAGCAGAATGAAAGAGAGCAGATTCGGCTACACTTTGAGTGAAATTGTAGCAGCAACCATTGAAATCCATTAAATACGACAGCAGTGGTTTAGTGACACCTTCAGCTCGCAGTTCTGATAGCTCATTATTGCCTTTCATAGGCAGAATAGCCCCATCTTTTAGCATTAACATAGCTGAAACTCAAACTTCATGCTGGGTTCATTGAAAAAACATTGCTCTCTGAAGTTTTGGCTCGCGCTTTCTTCTTTGGGAAAGGCAAACACGTTTTCATACAAGTAAAGGACAACAATATTAAGGACAACTCCTCTCACTGACATCAACTAGCCAAAGAAGTAAAGGATACAGATGCGATCCAAGCCTGAGCTTTTGGCTCACAGCAACTACTTGCATAGACTTTGACCTCATTATTTGAAACTTTGGCCATCTACCATTGCAACAGCACATATAAGACAGTAGGAAAAGTGTTTTAGCTCCATTTTAAATAACTCAGCATGAGTGCACCAGCACCCATTCTTTATACCGCTGTTCATTTAATGTTGCCAGAGTGCAGGACTAATAGCTGTCTATGCTGTCTTATAATGTCACAGCGTTAAACAGGAGTACAACGGCGCCCTTTCACCTCATATTCCTGTTTAAAGCCGTAGCCCTCGGCGGTCTTCATCTGGTTAATGTGCTGGAGGAGGTCGGCCACTCTGACGGCAGGGTGGAGCTGTCCCGTGTGGTAGGGGGAACCTTTACGTCCACACTGGTGCCTCGGGGAGCCTCCCAGCAGGCTGCTGGCCTCATTCACTGAACTTCGAGCATCACCTGAGCGACGCACACAGACACATTCACAGTTTGAGTGAGCTGAAACATTAATGACTCAGACACATCACGGCTTGAAACATTTATCGTTTTTTCTAACACTTGCGTGTCACGTTTATACTGGTGTGAATGTGTTAGCGGCACAGAAAGGCACTTTACAGGCCGATACATGACAAATACACGTCAGGCATGAAGTTTTGAATGGAGTTCGTCTCGATACAGATGTCTTCGTAATAGATCTTATGCTGATGCGTCGGCAACTCTTTCTCAGAAAGAGTGTGAAGCAGACAAAAATCTCGAGCATCTTTAGGATAAACACATCCATCTTTCCTCCTCTGTGATGCTGACAACATTAGAAAGCACAAAACTGACAAGAATCACAAATCATTTTTTTTTATTTTATTTGCCATCTAGTGAGATTCTGTGTTTCTGTGTTGGCTTCAGGCGGTACTAGCTGACATGAAATCATACTGAAGGAGATTTTTCACATGTTGCAATTGATTGAAATATTTATGGAGCGATCGAGCAACGGCCAAAAAGATTACAAAGTGAGGGATGATGCATGTCAGATTCGGGGCTATGCAAAGCTTGCATGAGTGTCACAGCGGTGCACTTCTCTTACTTCGTGTGCCGCAAGTGTGTGAATCCATGAAGGAAAGAGCCATTCTTTCATCCTCCTGCAGGGTGCTCTGGTCTGTGAAACTGCGCTCCATAGAGCCCATATGGCTCTTCTCCTGGCGGTAGGTAATTGGCGTCTTATTCATGTTCCCTGGTTTCCTGTTAACGGATAGAGAAAACAATCAAGAGGCAATCAATATTAAGAAGAGATTGCCACAAGAGTCTCTGCAGTTATGTTTAGGTAGGAAAAAAAAAAAGCTTGTACACTTTTGATCTGCTGAGAGAAGAAAAAAAAAAGAGTGGTACACTCTTGTAACTCATGATTGACAGCCAGCAAGCGCACATGCACGTGTATGATGGATCACAAAACGATGGAAAAGCAAAGAGGTGGAGTCACTTACGGATAATAAGAGTAGTAGTCCCTTCTGGCAAGAGTGCAGGAGAAGAAGGGAAAAAAATAAAAATCAAGAGAAAGAAGAGATGTAAGATGAAAGCAATGTCAGCTAAGGGCAGAGCGCATTGATTACAGTGAAAATGAAAACCGTCCTCTCATGAGTTTAGCTGCCCAGGCGGCCATATGACACATGCGAGCGGATCAAGCAGGTGCTGACAGACTAAACCACAGCCGGGCAGAAAAATGTGTGTTTCTTTCAATCGAATACGTCTCAGTGTTACACTTCAAGGACTAGACCACGCGGCTTCCTGTCACAGCAAATTTAATAATCAATTCCCTAAAAGTGAAATTCATGGTGGCTTAGGAGAGCAACGCGGGCTAATGTGCAGACTAGAAGTGACTTCCACAATCAAGATTATTCACCATTACCCTGAACGCTGTGTCAGCAATTTAAACACCGATTGCTGGAGCCTCTGACTAACTCCTATTTTGGCTGGCTCTTTAGAATTCAATTTATCTTAAACAGGCGAGGGCGTCGAAGCCCGATTTGAGACTTTAGCTGCCGCTAAATAAATGCGGAGCCAGAGGTGTCGATGATTTACTGTAGACCTGCGGGATCATTGACTAATAATCTCTAAAAGCACACCTTTTCCCTCCCAATTACCATCTCATTTAAGGGTCAGGCGTCTGTTTGGTGTGTAATTAAGTGGCTAATTGAATTGCATCCGCCTTTAATTAAATACTTCACACTCAGGCTCTGCAGATGCGAGTTGTTTGGTCCCTCTGGTGCGATATAAGAAAAAGAAAAACAACGCCACGCCAGCTGTTTGCCCATCTTTTGGAAAGCGTGACCTTTGCAAAAGTCTAGCAAAGAGTAAAAGCCGATCACCGAGCTGCCGGAGAATAAAGCGTAAAAGGTAAAACTATGCGGGGTGATTAAGCACAATGACGCATGTTTTGTTCACAATGTCTATGGAAAGTTGTTTACCCTTTCTTGATGATGATAATGACAGCGCCCAGAAGGAGGATGAGCACTACCAGGCCTCCGGCGCACACACCGAGGATCAGCCCCATCTCCTCGGAGTGCTGCGACACCTCCAAAGCCTTGCGATGATCTTTACAGGCCGCTACACGAGGGAAGACAGAAGAGCCACATTAAAAAGGCAGAATGCAAACATAGAACTTAAAGGAATAAAGGGCAAAAAGGATTCAACAGAGGTAGGAAAGCTGAATTTTGTCATCCTGTCACACTACCTATCATAACCACTGCTAAGAGATCCACTGATCTGATCTGAGGCATTTTCAAAAAAATAGACAGAAATGAAAAATGTATGCAAATGAAGAGGTGACACTTTGAACAGTGATTGTCCACACTGTCCAAACAGATACAAGTGACATGTGCAAAATAAGCAGACTCGCTCCCACACGGAATGATTTTCTGTGATCATTTCAGACAGTTAAAGATATATGTCGCTACTATGACTACCATGATCTTTTTAAGCAGGTTTGTATGAATTGGTAAATTTTACAAGGCTCCAGATTTGGGAGAGTGAGGCGGTGAACTCACAGCAGAGCAGCAAATCATTCTTGATTTAAAAGTTTTGCATTAAACATTATAATTATAACGCGACACGTTTGGATTGCAATTCATGCTGTCGTACACTCACTGACCTCTGAAGTCAATTTCCAATCAATAATCAGTTTCCAGTCAGAATACTTCACACTGCTTTACAGTACAGTCTCAAGGTGCCCCGCTGTCTGTGAGCTACTGGAAAGGTCGTTACCATAATAGCAGGTTATTCATTTCTCCTACATAAAGCTTCATACTTATGTAAATGGTGCTGAGCAGTGGGTCTTTCTTTGCCTTGTTCTAGGAGCCCACTGATCCAGTTTTTTTCCCTGTGTGTCAGCCTGTCCTCCAGGCCTTGACAGCCTGGAAACCAGCCCTCCAGAGCTTACTGGAACAGTATAAACTATCTGGAGAGTGGGAGAAAGTCAGAGCAGGCCTGGGGATAGAGCTCTATCTTACAGCCTGCTGGGGAAAAAGAAAATCAGATCTGGGGCAGGGAAAATGAAAACAGAGCCGTGCTTTAGTCCAACTATTTGCAGCCATGGGCACTTGGGCCGCCTTAGAACCCTCTGTCCAAATAAAGATGAAAGTAGTGCAATATCATGGTAGGATTTGGCTGGATTTTTTTAATCAATCATGAATGTCTGACATATCAGAATAGGGGGAAATTAGTCACTGGCCTGATATTAGTCTAAGGCTGTTATTTCTGAAACTGCTTTGGACATCACTTTTGTGTCGCTGTCCTCCGATTACATATTAATCCGATAGCGTGACATCTCTGCATGTGCTGCTTTTAAACGTCGCGTCTGCCGCCGTGGTGAGAAAGGATTTAGCCAGTGAGTGATTCCTTTTGTGGTTTCTGTTCACACACAGGGACACACCAACATCCAAAATGCCTTTGTGTCTCTGAGCGACTGTAACCGACAAATACCAAAGACTCCAGCGTGTCTGAGACGGCGCTCCATTCAGACACAAACTCAGATGCTCACCGTTTATTTTATGCCGCAACTTCATTTAAAATTAGGGGAAGGCTTCTTTATACGGGCTAAAAATGTAGCGGAGGAGGTGAAAAATCAATTTCAGCTTTCTGACATTTTGGACAGATAAGGCGGTTTTGCCTCTTTTACCCTCAAAATTTCTATTAAGCCAAACACGAGCATGAAATAGATTTCCACATGAATCCATGCACCTGCCAGCTGCCCGATGGTGGAAATTGGCACTTAGAGGAGAAATGGAAGTCTATTGTTGTGTTGAGCCTGCCAGAGGATCCTTAATTAAACTGTCACCTGGAAGTTGAAATGTAATCTCCAGCTTTGTTATCCAAGCCAGAATCATTTGCCTCCACTTCGCTTGTGATGGGCTGCTTGATAATAACGGCTTAGGACCCGATGATGCAGAGGCTCTGTTAATGGTAGAGGGATCATGGAGATCGCACATAGCAACAAAAAAAAAAAAAAAAACAACCCTGTGACCTGTTACACCTTGAAATTGGAAATACCCACATTTTTTTCTGTCATCAATGGGCATTTCAGGGGTTTTTTTAGTTATATCACCATGCCTGTGGTGAAAATGTAGTGCTGGCAGTTTTTTTAAATCATAACTTTCAATTGTGCATTTAACCTTTTATTCTTTTGTCTTATCTCCACTTCTGTTCTCTCTACAGGTATTTTATTTCATTGCTAATTGTATTTTCTTTTTATCTTAGGAGCTCCATTGTTCATTTCTTTCATTCTGTCTCTGCCCAGTGTCAAATAAAAGTGGCACATGCAGCATAAAGTCTGTTGCTGTGGGGACTTTTAATTAATCAATGCCCAATTTGGCACTTGTGGGGAGCAAGAAGTCGAGCTGAAAAGGCTGGCCTCGCCTTAGCCTCATCTTTTTCATTATTTTCTCACAAAAGAAGAGGCCTTAACCAAAAAAAGAAAAAGACACCCTGCCAAGTCAATTTACTTGCAAGGCTCCGCTTACTGTTGCGGTGCTATGATAACTATAAATACATGACTTTTTATTTACCGTGATCTGACAGTGTACTATGGTGGAGGGGCTCTCCTGCCATAAGGACTTAGAGTCAATTTCTCTGCCCTTTTCATGTGCCTTTGAATCAAAAAAGCCGAGGTAAAGATAAGGAGGCAGGGAGGGCTTTCTCATATAGGCCAAGGTAGCTCCATCTGGAAGTTTTGATCTGGAGAACCCTTCTGGACAGCGCAGAGGTCA
The DNA here is from genome assembly GCF_041146795.1 of Maylandia zebra. Lineage (NCBI taxonomy): Eukaryota > Metazoa > Chordata > Actinopteri > Cichliformes > Cichlidae > Maylandia > Maylandia zebra. The sequence continues at coordinate 8,492,028 of NC_135177.1, read as the reverse complement.
GAGCCCTCAGATGTAGCTGTCTGGTGGGCTGCTGATGAGAACAAAGAGACTGCCTTTGATACGACGTGTCCCAGTGTCAGCCCCCAAACAAACAGGATGAAAGCCTGACCTCTAATCCTTCCCTGCTTGTTGCCCTTTTCTCTGAGGCCCAGTGCTAAACAACCGGGGCAGCCAGAGAAAATTTGTCCAGTTCTTCACCTTTTTACTTAAGAGAAGAGAGATAGGCGGGAACTACAGAGTACTAAAATGAAACCTTGCCTCTAACAACAGTGACTGTAACAAAGGGAGGAAAAATAGTCCTTAAAGTGTCTTTTTTTCAATTTTAATAATTTGCTGATCAGGTCACTAATTTGTTTGAACCATCTGTCCCCTGTTAGTTTCCTCTTCACGGCAGGTTAACTATTGTTCGCTCTACCACGAGGTGTCACGAAGTAGCGACGCTGGGCAGTCAAACCGGCAGATCTGAAGTATTTGGACATTTTAACGAACAAATAAATGGTGACAATGTATCGACAGCATATTAAAAACGAAAGCTACGCGAAGAATCACCTCATGAATATTTCATCCTACAACAGAGTAAACACACCATCACCGTCACATTCGTAATGTCCTGTCTTTCTACAAAAGTACACAATACTGCAAGTTATTTAGAAATGATGCAAGGAAATGGATTCAGGTCACAGTGTTTTTGGGAGGTGAGATATTTATGTTGAATTACCTTTGCGAGCAATGCGGATGCAGTTTATTCTAGATTCCTGAAAGAGAAAGACAACACAGACGTCAGGGGGAAAGTGTCACTTTGCATTTTGCATGAAAGAGATGTGATAATAGAAGAGAGGATGTGAAATACTGAGCCGAGGCGCACATATTTATCATGTGGTGAAAAAATTATGATTACAACACATAAAAACACACAATTGCTTTCAAAAATATGATGTTTATTCCCAAGACAAGCAGTACGGACTTAATGTTAGAAGTGATGCTAGCCCGCATCTAGAAGCATGATGCCGCCTTTCTTTTCAATTGTTCATACCCTCTGATTAGAAATACAAATTACTCAACACGAGTGGGTGGCACTCACGTCTCCAAAGAAAGCATAAAATGACTGAGTGTAAAAGGACGAATTACCTCACAAGTTAAGATTCCTACTAACGACAGAAGAAAACAAAAAAATATCTAAAACCTGAGATCTGTGGTGAAGTGTATGAGAAGGAGATTAGGGATTCTATCTGAAGGAGAAAAGATGAAAGTTGAAACGAATTTAGCATAAATTTCAGACCAGTCCATCGCTATAAAAATCATTCATTTTATTCAAATTTCAGCTGATGGCATCTCTCTGTTACAAAAAGAACCTTTGTCAAACAGCACTAATGGGAACCAAGACTGTAATCCAATTCCATCCTGCCACCTCATGGAGGAGATGTATCATCAAATTAAGATTCAGAGATGCTAATTCGGGCATTATGGGACAATTATGCAAATTATTCTATTCAGAAATGGGCAAAACGAGCTTTCCTCAAACTCCAGTTGCATTGCTTTTTTAAATTGAAAATACATTTTTAATCCGACACTTAAACAAGTCTTTAACTCCGTGGTTTAATCTGAAAATATAGAATCAAACTGTAAACAAACATGTCCGTCACACAGAGTGCCATTTCTCCAGCCCAACAGTGTGTAAAACCTCACCACTAGATATCAGTAGATTGCAGATTGGAGTCAACTGAATCCAGTTTTCTTGCCCCTACTAATTCAAAAGCTTTGTGAAAGGAGTCCAATCCGAGTCAGTGAAACTCACTTCTGACCGATACTGAGGTGCTGTTGAAGATATACTTTTCTGTTGGTAACTGCTGCTATTTTGGCTGTTCCAAAGGTTGATTCTGCAGGTTTCCCCAACCTTATAAACAGTACATTTGCACAATAACTGAAACCAGCCCACTGAATGAACAATGGTCAGTTCCTTGATCATTAATATAAATTATTAGCTGAATCAGTTATTGTGCAATGTACTGTTTATAAGGTTATTTATAAGGTTGGGGAAACCTGCAGTCAGCTGAGACTGAAGAAGTCACTTGGATAAGTGACAAAACGTTGCTCCTGTTGAAAACGCTACGTCCAGATGAACACAATCAACCTTTGGGATTTACTTACCCGGATGAATGAGCATGCATCAAGATATTTTGGCTGTTGTTAATCTAGTTAGCTGCTAGTTAGCTTGCTTTCTTTGAAGTGGATCTAGCTTTGTTGGACTCTTTGCGAATAAACTCTAAGCTGGCCCTTCAGTTGATCCATCTACTTTTCACTAAAGCTTCATCAGAAATGCTCTCAGTAGAAATATGGCTGTCAAGAAGCCATTCGTAAGGAAGAAAAACAGGGAGCAAAGGCTGAGGTTTGCCAAATTATAGAAAAATGAGACCAAAAACCATTGGCAACAGGTCAGATGGCGCAATGAATATAAATTTGAAATGTCTGGTTCGATGGTTTGGGGCTGTAATTGTTAACACAGACATGGCAGATTTTTGATTATCCATACAATAACATCTGGAAAGTATCTGATTGGCTTCGTTTTTCAGCATGACAATAATCCAAAAACACTGTCAGTGCAGTAAAAAAGCATACTTTACTGGTAAAAACGTACAATTATCCTGATAGAAAACCCAACAAAAGGCAGCCCAATATCCAAAGCAAAAGACCTGAATCTCCTTCAAGGAGCCTGGAGAACTATTCCTGGAGACTCTTTAAAGGAATTAAGAGAAACTTGCCTAAGAGAGTTCAGGCTTTGTTGAAGAATAATGGTGCCCAAACCAAATATTGATTTTCAAGCACCCTGAAAGTGAATTGAATGAATTCTGTGTTTGCCTCCATACTAGGGCTGGGCGATATGGCCTAAAATTCATATCGCGATATAATTTGAAGCATGTGCGGTAACGATATACATCGCGATATATTCTTTTCTTCTGTATAACGTATTTTCCACACTATAAATCACACTTAAAATCCTTTAATTTTCTCAAAAATCGAGAGTGTGCCTTATGTATGAATTCTGGTTGTGCTTACTGACCTCAAACCGATTTGGGCGTGCAGAAATCTGTTAAAAAATGTTTTAGTACAACTTTGGTAAGCCTCACTGCTTGATCTTTAATCTTCAATAAAATCATCAGCATTGCTGCTTTACCAAGTGTAACAATTAAGTTTAACATCCAGGCATCCATGAAAACAGAAGTTATTAAATTTAACGGAGTTAGAAGTTAGCAGGAAGTTAGCTCGCTAGTTTCCACCTAAACATGACATACCATGTTCTGACTGAGAGATTTCTGAAAAATGAAAACGTACAGCTCAGCTACCACTTCCGACATAAATGAAGACAGGAAACTAAACAGCAGTGGCGTTTGCAGGGTTACTGAAGTTGGACTACCTGGTATATAATGTTGTGCTACGTGATTGCTAGCGACACAGCTATGTTAGCATAACATTAGCACAGTGAAGCTGGAGGATGAACGCCAACTTTTTTTCCACTCGATAAAAGTTAACGTGAGGGATTCTGGTGGTTGGGGACAAATGCAATCGCATAGCAGGATGCTATACACGGGCCAAACCTCAGTCAGGAGAACAACTGAGATCATTCATCCACAATACGATGTTAGTTATTAATATACTGCAACAACATGGGAATAGAGCAGCTGCGAGAGAATTCAGCATTAATGAATCAATGTTACGGAAGTGGAGGAAGCGCAGTTTTTGGCTTTCCCCATATTTCAAAAGTGCTTCATCTCTTTGCTATGACTGTCGCCCGCCATAATTTGCAGATGATACTGGTTGTAGCCACTGCAATGCTTTCAACCAAAACAGGCGCAGCTTGATAACATCATCAACATGTGATAGAGCGGTATAGTCAAAATCTCTATCGTTGGCCAAATTTATTTTGTTTCTATCGTATATCGTTTATATCACCCACCCCTACTCCATACTGTATTATTAACTGAAATGTTATAAGCAAATATTATACTAGTAAATGCTATATATATTATATTTCCATGTATGTCTGCATGGTTCGATAAATCGCTGCACCAATTTCCCATTTTCCTAGCAAAATATAAAGAAACACTTTTGCACATTACCACAATACAACGAAGCTGACAGGTGGATTTATATAACTTACTTTAAGCCACATTTCTAATATAATTTATATCAACTGCTATCAAATGATTATCAATTTGTTTTAATTAATACTATTCATCAAAGTGCAACCCACTTCATTTCCACTGCATGTATCAGGAGAACTGGAACATGCAGACTGCTGACTGGGGACTTTGAGCCTTCTGTGGACTGACTCAATTACATTAAACATTTTCCTTACGAAAGAAAAGCTGATTCATCTGAAGCAGTCTACTTTATGAAGAAAGTATTTGAAATCATTCATACATTCAATCATTACAAGCTTTGGCAAATTAAGACAGATACATTTACATCTCCTTAATGCAGATGATGTAAAATAGGTCGTCGTGATGGACAAGTAAATTTTTCAACTCGCATATCTAAGTCATTGTGCACTAGCTCAGCAGAAGTGTTAATTGGCAAGCTCCAGATTGTGGAAGAAACATCACGTCTCCCCACGCTGTGCCAGTTACGCCTGAGGGGCTGGTGGCTCCTGGCAGCTCTAAATACAAAACGCAAATGCCAACATGCAACACAGGGCTCTATGGCACACACTCAAGGTTTTTACAGTGTTTGTGTGTATGTGTGTGCAAAGTTTGAAGATCTAAGTGTAGTGGTTATAAATGGGTATGCTGTATCCTTCAAAGCTACAGCCTTTATCCACAGCTTTTCAAGTACCTCTTTAGATGGATCAATCAAAGCAATTACAGAGGCTTGAGAGCCACTCTCTAGATAATTAGCATGGGTAAATACCAAATATTATGGGTCCCATATACTGTTCAAACTGTTCCACCATTATAGAGGTTCAATGTTTCCCCTTCACAAAGACAAAACCTTAAATAAACCACAGAGATTCTGAAATAACGAGGCGTCCCAATAAGTCATAAAACGTGATGACAGCTCTGTTTGCCCCCCCGGGGTGCAATAGCTTAAATAACTGTTAAAGATGACAATTATGTCAGCACGGCATCAACAAGTGTTTAATCCAGGTGTCTGTGACTTTCAGATGCCTCACTCTTGGGAGAGAAACTACTTTCATTGCCAGCTTCTGGAGTGCTCTTTACATTTTTTTCTTCCACTAAAACGAGCAGGCATAAAGTAATTACGCTTCGCTCTCTTCTTTACAAAACACCACTACAAAAATATCCCCAGTACATGCATTTGTGCCTCTGTACGCAATCGAATTCAAAATGCCAACGTTCACTTTTCTGGCCTACATTTTTGTGACAGTGTGCGCACAATGCGAAAATGTGAAAAGGCCTGTGACGCATAAATGCACATGGAGCACAAGCAGGAAGATACAAAACAGGACAAAACATTTAGCAATTGCTGAACCATTTCTGGTCCGTGCAGGCTACAGGAGCCAAACGTGAACATCTGCTTGATGGTTTTAATACACTTTGTCATTAGCACTTGGATGTGGCCACTTTTAAATGACTCTGGGAGGTGAAAAACTGCGCCTGCTAATGACGTTAATATCATTAACAAGCTAAGTGCCATGCCGTATAACTGTGTGCTCTGTTAGCAGTCTAATTACTGCTATTTTACACTCTTTAATACTTTTTTTGTTACATTATGCATATGACACCTTTTCTCCTGCAATCCTTGTCTTTTCATAATCCTGTTGTGATGTGTGTGGGTTATATACAAAGCATAGGTTCGATTTAACTATACCGAACTCACTGACATCACACAGCTATTACACTGACATCAATGAAAAAGCTATATTAACCTCCTAGGACCTGCCGTCCACATATGTGGACATCACATTTTGGGTTATTTAGACCAAAATACTAAATTTTGCTCTACATGGGCCTGATATCCACTTACGAGGACATTATACTGCTACTGTTATATCAAAATTTTAAATGAATATCCTCATATGTGGCTCTCATTTTTCTTAAAAACAAAAATTAGGTAAAAAAAAAATCTGGTAATTCTTTGTTTTTTACATTCATCGGGCCCCAATCAGCCCAAATATCAAAGAGAAATTAAAAATGCATGTCGTGAAAGAGTTCGGGTCTTAGGAGGTTAATAAGATCCTGTGCTAAGCAATGAACACTGAGCAAGGTCTGACACACTCCCCGAAATAATGTGTTTGTGAGGGTAAACTTGTTCTGACTAAAACTCCTTGTGTTAAAAGCTGATTTAAGTGAAGTCGGTTCAGTCCTGCAGCACCGATATACAGATTTAAACACTCACTGCATCTGTACTTCCAGGCAAAGCAATGTTTAAAGGACTGAGGACAATGTTGGCTGTGTGATTTGGCACTGTGCTCCCATCACTGTGGGTCATGGATGCTGGCCCCCTGCCAGGCAAAACAAAGCCTAATCCCATCCGCCGGTAAAGCCAGGCCGCCCCTATCTAATCCCATTCTTGGTAGCCTAGCTGTGTGAAGTGCTCACACAGCACTCCGTCCGTGTGTTTTTTCACTGGGTTGGAAAAAGATCTTACTGGTGGGGACGAGTCACCCAGCTCCTGTTTGCAGGATTTTTAAAAACACTCACACGCACACTCCTAATGAAAAAGCAGCCGACAGAAATCGGAAAAAATAAGCAGACACGAGTGACCCAGCTTGCACGTATTTATCACCAGCTGATGATCACAGAAGACTGTGTTTTTACCTACGGCAATAACTCTCAGCTACATTGCCACAGTCTGTGAATATTAAAGCAGCAGCTTTCTACCACTGATCAGCTGCACCTGTGCCCAATTATCCTTAAGTAATTGCCTCACCCAGGTAGCAGCTCTTCCTGTAATGGAATTTGGAAAGGTAATGTGGCATCCTCTGGGTACAACTGAAGGTCTTTGTCTGTTCAAGAACAATGAAATGGAAGCAAGCACAGCCGTGTGGAAACAAGGTCTGCAAGTTTTTAGTGAGTGGACAGAAAAGCAGTCACGTAAAAGCCTCAGGTTTAGTTCTGCGTTACCCTGGCCAGCTACATCTGGATTTTTCTCGAAGATAATTAACTAATTATTTGCATAAAGAAAGAGGGGAGCAGACAAGGACATGGAGGTAACGGGACAGAGGAGGCGAATGAAGTGGATTGTTTACTCTGAGTAATTCCACTTAATCAGAGCTTTGCTTGCTGTAAGTAATACATGCAAGTAATTCCTGTCTCAGAAATGCAGAGAATCAAAGTGGTAGGATGTAAGCGTTTGTAGTTTTCAAGTAGTTACATTTGCCTGCACAGTTTGTTTTCATCCAACAACCTCTTTCACTGCATAAGTGCTTGTTCAGAGGTCCACACAATACATCAGTCACAGCATTAGTACTTTAAATACAGATACTCATTAACGCCAAACACCACTGACTTCATTTGATTACCACTGGCCAGGGATTAAACTGGGATATTATGGAGATGGGTGTGTTAGCATCAGTGGGGAACAGAACAGTTTTCCATACAAAGGCCTGCAACTGATTTGAGAACGTTTAATACATTAAAGAACAGGAGTGTCATTGGTACAATTTGACACAGACTATAACAAGGTTTGCAAAAACAACGTATCCAGCTTTGCTGCAACACCAGTGCAAGTTTATAGTCACTCACCCCTCTGAAGTTGCTCATAGCCTGGAAGTAGACAAGGTAGCTTTTGCGGGGGTCCAAAGGGCTATTCCAGTAACCATTATACGTGTGATTGTCACCCACAGTAAAGGGACTGGCCTCGGGCAGACTGCTGGGCGGCAGCTCGGCTGTGTAGTAGTGAGGCGTCCCTCGGGCCTGGGCCTCCCCGTGTGACATGGGCAACGGAAAGCATTCCTGCACCCCCAGTTCCCGCTTCACTTTCTTCCCAGTTTCTTCCTCAACCACTACCTGGTATGTGCTGTACAAAGAGCGGATGTGCATTTTAATAAGCCTGGAGCACTGATGAAAATCAATTTTCTGTACCTGAAATGATCTCCTCACCTAACAGGTGCTCCTCTGCCTTGGGCGGGGCGCAGCAGGACAGTAATTGTGCTCTCTGTCTCACTCAGCGGAGACGGCATGTCTCCGTAATCAAAGGTGGGAGCTGTGGACACCAGACACCAAAGCTTACATGTCAAAAACAATAAAAGCACACGCAAATAAGCACACGTCTAGCCTTAGCCAGTGCTCATTTCTGCCTCTTTGTCCTTTCACATAAACATGTTCATCCTTGAAATGTCACGTAACACGGAGCCTCACTCACTCACTATATAGCGTTTTCCTCATAGTACACTAACTAGTGGCAATGCAGACAGTTGTTGATACACTGGCATATCTCGCCATGTCATTAAGATAAAAAATGTGTGCACACAGCTACATCACTATTCATCTTTTACATATTTACAGTTTAGACTATGGAACTAGAAATTCAGAGATGAATTTTTAAGGTCAAGGGAGTCGACCTCATTTTGAATCGTGGGCCACATGCAGCCCACTTTGACCTTAAGTGCGACCCACTTAAGGTCAGCAAAACTTGATTTTGTCAATGTGCAGTCAAGAAGTTTAACTACAGTGCAGATCAATTTTTCCACACAAAGTTTTTCTACTGTGGCAAGTGAAAAGAAATCTGTCAGCACGACTCTTTGGGCTTAAATTATAAGAAAGAACTGTGTCAAATTACAAAAATAAATCTGTTTGTTCGTTGCACAGACAGCCCTGTAATTTTAACTTGCACTTAATTACTTTGTTTTAGTATGAATGATGGGGGGGGGGGGGAGGTCTTTATCAGTGGGAAAAGCTGTAAAAAGTATGAAAATACAGGTGAAAGCTGAAAATTCTTATCCCATCTTTCACATTTTTCAAAGCTTCCCAGTGGGCCAGATTGGAGTCTTTGCCGAGCAGAGTGTGACCCCCCGAGCCTAATGTTTAACACCCCTGGTCTAAGCCGCACAAACTGTCTTTTTGAGCAAAGACTCGTTCCTTTGTCAGCATACAGGGATAAACGGGCTAATATACCCAAACCCCATATTGTCATTTTAAGTACAATGTTTGAATTTCCCTTCTAGTTGTCTTAGAAACAAGTCCAATTAAAAATAAAGGGAGTGAAGCTAAATTGAATGGGTTTTTCATTTAAAAGGATTTGGCTAAAGTCATGCTCCTCCCTGGAGATGTGGCGGCACATTTTTCTTTAATATCAGCAGTCAATTAGCGAGGGGGAAGAGAGCAAACTATTCATGAGGAATCGATAATTATCATATTAAAAAGCAGTTCACTAATAGCGCAGAAGGAAAGAGCACGCATCAATTAAGGTGAGTTATTGAGGAAAACCAGATGCACTATTGTCGACATTACGTGCTGCCAAAAAAGAAAAAAGAGGGTTCGATGCCAGTTGCCACACTGAGCCTGTCTGAGAGATTAGTGCCCGTCAGCCACGACTCCGCGTGCACGCGAATAAGGAAACGTGCGTGGAAGGATACTCCGCGGTGGGTGTTGCTTGAAGATGCTGACAGTAGTGGCTGTTGAAGGTGTTCAGTGTTTGCTAGCTGTCAGTGCAGATTTGAGAGACGCTCAGTGTAAGTGAATGTTCTGCACCGTGGGCCAGAGGAGGAGGCTGAGGATGATCTGCAAAGACTTTTGGACTCTATCTGTGGTCTGGCTCCACGCCAGATTGCTGTCTGCCATACAGCGAGTGAGCCTGTGCACTAAATCTATAATTAAACAAACCGGACCTCTCTGCAAAGAGATGGGGGCAGAGAGAGTAAATGTTCGAGCGAGACCGAGTGGGAGTGGTCGTGCTGTGTGCTCCTCAGAGGTGTAATCTCATCCCTTAACAAGCGCAAATGCATCATTAAAAGGAAACAGAAACACAAAGGTTGGATTTCTATCACCAGTAATAAGCTCTGAGACTCTCAGAAGGGGTGTTCTGGTCCCGAGAATGTTCTAAATCTTTCTTCATACATAACGCACAGCAGTGTCCCCTCTGTTGTGCTTTCCTGCTACCTGCAAGTTAATTTATGTCTTGAGGACTGTGAGATGACAGCGTGCCACTAGATTGGAAAGGCAATTGGAAAATAGCTCTTGCACTCTGGGAGCAGCAGTTTTGCCTCAGCGAGGGGAGAAGACACAGAGGTTAAAAGAGAGAAAACCTGATTTCTAATTATAGCACACAGTGGGTGAAGTCTCACTGTTGTACCTGCATGCTGCATTAGCGATAGGCAGCGATGGCACAGAGAACAGCCTCTACACGCCCGCCTTCATTTCTATCTTACGATTTTACACCAGATTTCGCACCGTCGCCCACGATAACACGGATGCTCCGACAGCGGCGCTCCTACCAGAGATGTTAGTGGTGATCTCGGTGAGGGCCGTCTGGCCAAAGCCCTTGGCCGTACGTGCCCGGACGGAGATTAGGTAAGTCGTTCCGGGGTGGAGGTTGGAGAACATGTGGTAGGTTTCGTTCTTGAGCTTTGACACTGTTCTCCTGGGTCCTGGGACGTTGATGCTCGGATCAGATGACTCGATACTCTGGTAGCTGATCTGATGTCAGATAGGGAATAAAAACAGCATTAAAAAACAGTTAAAATGTTTTTTTGCTCTGTTGTTATACCTGCTAACAAACTTCAACTGTGATTTTTTTTTTCCCCCCCCAGTTGAGTTCATCAAATAGGTGCACAAATGGCTCGGTCATAAGTAGTAAATTAAATATGTCATTGATATGATTCACTTGACATGAAATAAAAACTGCTTCACTAAATAAACATGCTAATTGCTCATGTGGTTTCCAGTTTCAGGTGAATACGTCTTGATTGGCATGGTCGCCATTAGCTCAAAGGCATACGAGCAACATGGAGCTCTGGTGAGAAGCATTGGAAGCCGTAAGTGATTTTCTGACTAAGTAACTCATTATGAAGGCCAGAGACGGAACCTCGCGCACTAAAAAGTATTTCCAAACATGAAAATCAATACTGTGAAGTGTTTATGAGTTTAATTAACACTTGTTAACACTACGAAATCGGTGCGCGAGAGTGTCCTCAAAAAAGTGTAATCTTTTCAAAAGTTTTTCCTCAAGAGGTGATTAGCTGTGCCTCTACCTCACGAGAATTTCCACTTATGCTCTTTGAAATAGTGGAGAGCTAAATGAGATGACCTTACCGCAATCAGACAAGGGTGAGCGTATTAGGGAAACGTGGAGCTGGAGGAGATCCACTTCACTGAAGAAACGAACACACACACGATGCGTACCGTATGTGCTCGTGCGCGTGCACGTTGCACACACCGGCACTGACGCTCGAGCTGAACCGAAGCTTCTGCTGATTATCATAAGAAGAGCTTAATGTCTGCTCATGCTCGTAGGGAGAAGATAGAATTATGAGCCATCCAGTGACTGAGAAAAGACAGACCACTGTGTTTCTGCTACAAAGGCATTCATAAAAAATGCCAGACCCAGCACAGAAGAACGAGGAGGGCTTGCAGGACAGCTTTCTGGTCGATAGGCTCAGGCAGACTGGTCAATAGTTTAATCTGAGAGAAATGAAGAGGATTTCTACAGCTTTGTATAAAGCTTTCTTTGTCAGTTGAGGAAGATCAGTGTACACTACAGTGTAAAAATCTTGTGCGGCCTCCACTTTATATGTCAAACTGGAAATTCTATTTAATATATCCTTGAGGTGACATTGCAAGAGAAGCCACGGAAGGAAGAGTTGAGCATGGGTAGGCATGCTCAACTCTTCTGCAGACAGAGGGTGTAAAGTAAATGCAAAATGATTGTCCAGCTAAGCAGAAGCCCTACAGCAAAAATTTGTGTATCGATTAAGGTGCCACTCTCTGTTTCTACAGGACAAGAAGACCAAGCCATGTGCTCAAGGGTCAGCAAAAGCATATCCAGTCATCGCTGCTATTTTTGTTTATAAAGACACACATGCATTGTCCGTTGGGTGGAAAAAGAAAAAAGCATAAACTGCAGCAGAGCGGTTGTGTGATTAAGCACATACTTTATCTGTGCTGTGCCAGTTGCAGCAATGCTGAAATTGGTTCAGCAACTAGAGAGGGAAATATTTTCTGCACTAGGCAGGAAACAAAAAAAGAACAGGCACGTTTCAGTTCCAGGAAAATGCTGTTTGGGTTTGTTATTTTTTTTGTATTGCTGGAGATTTTTTTTTGTGCTGGTAAAAATATTGAATATAAAGTTAACAACCCCTTAAAAAGAACCTCTAAATTTATCAAACCAAATGGGAAAATTATATTTTATTCTTGACCACAAAAATGGCATGGAAGCAGTAGAACAAACTACATCCACATCCACCTCAGTTTAATTTATGAGTTTAGTCGTATGTATGATGCAAGCAACCCAATAAAGAAACTCAGCCTGCAGTTAAGCGCCTGATCGTGCATTTTGCTTAGCTTTAAGACTTTACCAACTATCCCAGCAGCCCTTTATGTGTTGGAGGTACGTTTTATCCTACAGAGGTCACACAGCAGATGCCTGCACCGGGACTTTTACTGAAACTGTGAGTAAGGCGTCTATACTTTGCAGGCATTATATATTCTGGGGAGGTCTTGCATTGGATGATACCCAGGAGTGATTGCCACTCAAAATCTCAGAAGAAGATCATAGTTGATCTTCTATCATAGTTGAGTTCAGAGTGTCAGTCTCCTTTTTTCAGGCAGCATGTATGACCTACGTCTCTCACATGACACACTGTTGATGGCACACGTGGCACAAATGTTTTACTCACTGGCTCAATGGTCTTTCATTAATTTGCCTGATTTACAAAATTAAGGATGTTTAAATTTATTAAAACTGATTTTTTTTTATTCTTTACATTTGACGTCTTAAAACTCATCCCTGCATCACTTTTCTTTTCAGCAATAGTGTATGCACTCATACAATCCCGATGCTCACTTTTATCACTATACAATACCAATAGGGTTAATACCACTATGCTTTCCATCTGTAGTATATAATATTTAACAACTTTATTTAGAATATTACTGGGTTTTTCTTTGTATTGTCAAAGCCACTTTACAAATAAGGCACCACGGTGCAGGTGGCACGGATAGCTTGGATGGCAGGTGAGGGAGAGAAACTGACAGAGACCTCACTCTGCGCCTTTCAACTGAAATGCCGACAGTGTTTAACAGGACGTTGAAATATGATTAAACATAATACTATTTAAACAACCAAAGTCAGGTTCAAATTAAATTTTCCAGCTGTCTGTCAGGGCAGGAGAGGAATATCAGAGTTACTATTGGCTAGAGAATACGAGCTAGTTTGATGGTTTCCTAGCAATAACACGTTTAATATCTGTGTTTATTTTACTGTAGATCAATGTAATTTCATTATTTTAAAGATTCATCTGAGCATATGAAATTCTCTTTTAGTTGTAGTCTAAAATCACTACTGTACAGACTGCACTTAAATAACTGATTCATCATCATCAGACAGTTCAGGATTTTGACATCTATACGTTTGCAGACTTTGTACACAGAAATATTCTCCCAGTTAGTTTCTGGTACGCAAACCATGGCAACCCTGAATAAAGTTCAAGATAAAGCACAGAGAAGTTGATTAATCACCCATCCAGCCACTGGTATTTAACATGCTGATATGCATGGGTACAGCCTTGCTTGTTATTAGATTTGAATATGTTTACACTCCAGAATCATTAAAAGAATCAGCAAACAACAGCACAGCAACCATGTTAGCTGATTAAGTCAACTTTTAAGTCCAGCGGAGCCAACAATGATAACAGAGAGACTACTAAATGCTCGCACCTGCCCCAATCCACCAAACTCTACAACCAATTAAATTTACACATCGAAGAAATTCACCCTCATGTCTCCATGGGCTCACCTCATACTGGGTAATAAGTCCATTGGGCTCAACAGGCTCCTCCCACTTCAGGAAGATCATGTCATCCAGTGGGGTGAAGGTGAGCGACTCCGGTGCGATGCCTCCGGGGACTATGAGAAATTACAGAACAAACATTTGTCAGGGAAACTGAAGGGCTAATCACACAGTGATCCTCTCCTGTCAATATCACAGAGTGAATGTCATTGTGGCCCAGAGCGACGCATCACACAAAGCACTCTGACACACAGAGCAGTAGGCAGGCAAAACTCACAAAAAGGATACAGAACTGCATAAATTATGCACCCATTACAAAGATGAGAAAAAAGAAAATATTATAAAAGAATTATATTTTTTTATTCTGCTTCAGTCAAAGCTTAAATATACTGATGAATATGTGAAGGCCTGAGCTCTCGACTATACATGGTTTTGGGGCCATTCAGTTGAAGTCCTGGTCCCAGCGGTCTGTGCGAGTACTGCGCAGAGGAAGACTGTTATGTGAGATTCAGGCCTGAGGCTAAAGCGAGAGCCAAACAGCTGAGTTGACTGTTTTTTTGAATTGGGTTAGTCAGGACGACAAATTTGCTTATTGGGACTTTTGGAAAAGGTGGTTCTAATTGGCACACACTGTTTGTATTTATACATATACTCATCTTTATCTAAGCAAAAGAAAAACATTCACTCTCTTATTTGGTTGCTCTTTTTCTATCTTCCTCTGTACATATGTGTGTATGTAGCTTTCTGAAAAATCCTGTTTGTTTAGATGTTTTTCCTTTTTTTGGTTCACGGCAGAATTGATTTCTCCTTTAGCCACCACGCAGAAAATCTGTGAAGGCACACAGGAATAATAGGAGATAAGAAATAAGAACCAAATCCTATCTCGGGATTGCCCGAGTCTCAGATATGTTTTCTCTTTTATGTTATTTCCATCTAAAAATGAAATGGATCTTTTGTGATGCTGACTCAGTCAGCCGGTCACCCTTTCTGTATTAATGCGTAAGGGAGAGGGGAGGAGAAGTTTTAATTACACAAAACTGGGCTGATAATGGATTTGTGTATTTTGAACACTGATGGAAAAGCAGAATTACACCAATCTGGCATAACATTATGACCACTGCCAGGTGAAGCAAATAACACTGATTATCTCTTCATCATGGCACCTGTTAGTGAGTGGGTGATATTAAGGAGCAAGTGAACATTTTGTCCTCAAAGCTGATTTGTTAGAAGCAGAAATCTGGCAAACCTAAGGATCTGAGCAAGTCTGAGATGTGCCAAATTGTGATGCTAGATAACTGGGTCAGATCATCTCCAGGACTGTAACTCTGGGATGTTCCCAGTCTGCAGTGGTTTATATCTATCAAACACAAAGAAAGAACAGCGGTGAACCAGCAGCAAGGTTACAGGTGACCAAGGATCACTAATGCAGAGAGCTGTTCTGGTAGAAAGGTGTCAGAATCTACATCCGCATTGCAGTTTGTTGTGTACCCCTGTCCCCAAATAAAAGCACCAGCAATGGTCACGAAGCATCAGAACTGGACCACGGAGCCATGGAGGAAGGTATCCACATTTTCTTTGACATCACATGGATGGCCGGTTGTGTGTGCATCGCTTACCATGGTGAAACACCTGGTGTTAGGATGCACTATGGCAGGGGTGTCCAACTCCAGGCCTCAAGGGCCGGTGTCCTGCAGGTTTTTGATCTCACCCTGGGCCAACGCCGCTGAATCAAATGATTCGTTCATTACCAGGCCTCTGGAGAACTTGTTGAGGAGGTAATTTAGCCATTTAAATCAGCCATGTTGGATCAAGGACACATTTAAAACCTATAGGACAGCAGCCCTTGAGGCCTGGAGTTGGACACTATGGGAGGAAGACCAGCCACCGGAGGCAGTGTGAGGCTTTCTACTTGGAAACCTTGGGTCCTGTCATCCATGTGGATGGTACATTGACATATATCAATACCTAAGCACTGAAACCGTATTCCCTGATGGCTGTGGCCTCTTTCAGCAGGGTAGTGCGCCCTGCCACAAAACTAAAATAGTTCAGGAGCACAACAACAAGTTGTTTAGCCTCTAAATTCCCCTTGAAATCTCAATCCAATCAAGCATCTGTGGGATGTGCTCGACAAACAAGTCTAACAAGTCCATGGAGGCTTCATCTTACAATTTACAGGGCTTAAAGGTTCTGTTTCTAACAGCTTGGTGCCAGATACACCAGCACATCTTAGGGGTCGGGTGAAGTCCATGCCTCAATAGCTCAGGGCTTTTTTGCAAGCAAAAGAGGGACGACACAATCCTAGGGAGGTGGTGTATGTCCACAAAATTATAACATGGGACAGTTTCAATGTGGGAAGCCTGCACTTATTATGAGAACATACAGTGAGCTAACCCCAGACCGCAGTTTAGCATGTGACAAACTGAGCAAATGCTTTAAGGCAATAAAACGTTGGACTGCCAACATTTAGTGGGAACCACATATTATTGGAACTTGTACTTTGTGATAATTGGAGAGTGGAAGGTTTCTGTTTGTTTGTTTTTTAAGAAAATAACATTTATAATATGAACGCCTGATGAATGACGGTGTCTTTGGCTGTTAAGGAGCGAGAGCAGCTTTAAGATTTTTCCCAGCTGCTCTAATATTAGTACACCTTGCTAATGTTACAGCTTTTTAAAGCAACAGTCCTACAATATTCTCACCTTCATCAAGGTTACAATGCTTTTGAAGAAAAGTGTTTCGGAAAGGTGTTGATTGGATTTTTTATTTTAATCTCGGAAGCGCTCAGCTTTTTGTTTCTCTCAGTTGTACTGCAATATAAAGCAAGGTGATTCTGTTATTTAGCCTCCCTTCATTGATTTAAATGAGGTGGAAAAGATAATAAACAGAAACGCCTGCTAGTAGGAAACAACGAGTTCAACAACAACAGTTTCACTGAAATCATTAGAACTTTAAGAAACATTTGATCAGATATTAATGTTGCACTTTGCTGCAGATCTAATAAACTGGTAGTGAACCTTGAATGTGTAGCATTCATCCAGTGGCTCTATTCGGTTTTAGTTTCTCTGCGCTCCGTCTTTTACCATCTATCTACTGTCTTTTCTGTAATCTCCTTCTGGGACTTACTGTCCTCCTCCGTCTGAAAGGTGACCTCTCTGCCCTCTTTCTTCCCCTCTGGATTTGCCAGTGACAGACGGACATGGATGGCATGGTAGGGTGGCAGATCACGCAGCGTGAAGCGTGAGGCATTGTGTTCCACTGCAAGGCACTCGCGTACGGTGGTGTTGTGGCCGCCGCCTCCTCCCGCCATGGTGTAGCGGTAGCACAGGGACACTGAGTAGGTGTGGCAGCGTGTCAGGTTGAACGCCAAATTCTCCCACTGCAGGGACAACTGCCTGGGCTGGATATCTGTGGCGGCGAGTCCCCGTAATGCGCGCATGGGCTCTGTGAGAGATTGAGGAAAAGGATATGAGAGATACGGACAAGACACAGGTAAGCTTTTATTGTGAAATATTGGATTTTTGACAGAACATCCAGCAAATAGCCTGCATTACTAATATAACAGGACCACCCGGGCAGTTTTCAAGCTGTTCCTCTTCTACGTGCCGCCATACTGCCCTGCCACAGTGCAGAGGTCATTTTGCTGCCAGCACAACACACCCACATCCCTGATGGCAGAACAGGAACTCACACCAATTGCGCTAATTAATCGGACAGGCCGCGGGTTGCTGTTGCACTCCCACCAGTCTCCTCCCTTTCCCCTACCGCAGAGCAAAGTGGTCATGCAGTAGTTTCACTCCTTCGCCCTGAGGTTTAATCCACATACAAAAAACACAAGAGCATTCACTTCCGCTGGTCAGTGTTACTGACGGGTCATCGCTGTGGCCCGGTCCATATTTTTAGAAGGCACCGAGTTAATTCTGGTCACTGGCGGGTTAACCCCGACTTTCTCTAACTCGTACTAAAAGAACAACAGCTGCGTCTGTGATATTCCCCTTGAATTTATTTGCTCACTGAAAGATACAGAGAGCCTCTATACCCAGAGGCACAGACCAGCCAGTGTTCGGGAGGACGTCCGAAACTGAAGCAAGGCCAAGTTAAGCCAAGGACATCCTCCGTATCAATGGAGGTATTTATCAGTGGAAATTATTAACACAATCAATGCCGTTTTTGTCAAGCAATATGCTACATAATGCATTGTATGGCTTTATTCTTTTAATAGGGCACGATGAGTAATGGGCCAGGGAGGCAGGGAATGACAGCAAAGATATCGGGTACAGCAAGAGATCAGTGGAGTTTGAGGTTACTGGCCAAGGTCTTCATTCCCTCGCTGACTTGCACACTCAGAGGGATTCTCGCTGCAGCACAGATTAGTGCAGAGAACTTAAATAAAGTGGCTAATGCATCACTGAGCAGGGGCTAATGCATTAAGACAAGTATTATCTGAGAAAATGGATTCAAAAGGTGCTCTGTACTTGTGCAAGGACACACAGGCACACAAACAGACATCACATACATATGTACATATATATATATATTCCAGACTGTCTGAGACACTTAGCTAGAGCAGTGGAGATTTTATGACAGTTCCAATCTATACTAAAGGTCTCTGCAATCACCAACTTTCTCTTTTAATTTGCTATCTGGCATCTCAGGGTAGATGGAAATATGAACAGAGCATTGATCTGAACCTCATCCAGAGTAATGTGACGGTAGATAAATGGGTGGGCACGGTAATCGCACCGTAGTAGACTGCACCCAGTAAGAAATGTTAATGTACCATTGTTCATTGTGACTGAGGATTGTCTTGATGGTGCAGTTGACAGTCTGCACAGTCTGGGAGCTAAATAAAGAGAGGCATTTAACTGCTGAGTTGATGAAAGCGCCACCAAAGCGGCCACAGTGTGCTCATTATGGGTTTTCTCAAAGTGGACATTTGTGCCAGCCCCTTCCCCTAGCCTCGTCTTATTTGTCTGTATGCCACGGGCACCCGTTCCCTGGCACCCCGTGGCATGAAAACTGCAGCCGTCCCAACATGGACGAAAGCCCACAGCACCGTGGTGATGAACGGAGATTGGAAGTTAGAGAAGATGTGATTGGTTCTGGTTTACTTCCTCTAAAATTGTAGCATGGGACAGCAGCAGTATAGATTGTGTTATACAGACATTCACTCACACCCTGGTGCACAGAAATCCAAATCTGCCCATATAGGGAATTCTGCCTCTGAATGGAAGACATGATAAACGACATGCCAAGTAAGGCAAAGCACTTGTGTTCCTAATGTGCCTAATTTTAGTCGGGCTCCAGCGTTGGCTCCCTCTAACAGACCAAAAGCATCACGGGCAGGGGCTTTCCAGAAGGTTCAGTGACCCAGCAGCAGGTGGAAGCCCATTAGCATAGTTTGGGGACCACCTGCAGTACAAACGCTCGCCTCTCCTCTGTGGTTTACTTGAGGGGCTTCAAGCTGTGCTAATGCACCGTGCTGATAATCACAGCAATGGCTCATCAGGCACACCTGGATGACCATCGGAGCCAGGTGGAGACCGTGTTCACATTCACGGCCATTAGTTTTACAGCAGCGGCGCTAGGATGGCTCGCCACCACGAGGATGTATATGTGCACAGCGCAGCCGGCTAGCCAACATGCTTCACCATGAAAGAGCCAGATTAGTCACGGTGGTGAGACACGGCTTCGGGAGAGGAAATTCACTTCCTAAATACAAAAGAGGGTCCAAAATATCCCTTCTGTTCACCGGATAATTACAACCTTCCCCGAAACCAAACCACAACAACAACAGCAACCCCGCCGATCTATTTTCTCATACTTAAATGTAATCGGGCCAGCAGCGAGTGCATGTGCGTCTGTCTGTATTCAGGATTCAGCAGAAGCATGCAGGGTGAGCAGGGGTGGCGTGCACCAGATGGTTTGAAGGTTTGGGTCAGGGGAACTCTGGGAGACAGCCGGTTATTAGAGCTACTGAAGGGTCAAGAATGTGAGACGCACCAGGAGGAGATTCATAGTGTTGAAGTGTATAACAAAATACACACGTGTCAGAACTGTAAACACTGATTTGTGTCATGCAAAAGCCAATCAAATGAAGCCCCCACAACACACACAGACACACACGTATATATATGTACAAGATACACTGATGGGCCAAATTAATTTCACCTACACTTCCTCTGTGTTGAACTAGTGCTGCATCTAAATGCCCTGTTTAACAGCTCAGCAAACACAGCAGTATTACTTACCCCACACATGGCTGAACAACCTAATGTCACAGTGGTTGAAATGTAAATACATCATTAAAGGCAGAGTTTAGTGACTTTCACAAACACCGATAGCAGCAACTGTGAAAGCAATTTCCGTACGTTATGATTCCGCTCTCGCTTCACCTCTCGCACGCTCGCTTTCATTTTTACTCTCACTTTGAAAAACTACCCCGACTCCACCGCCATCGCCTTCCCTCTACTCTACTTCTTCTTGCTATCAACCTTTTTTTTTTTTTATTGGGAATTTTCTCTGTCTCTCGTTGTTGCGGAGCGGTGTGTGGGGATAGGCGAAGGAGGGCAGAGAGCTCACTCACGGCGCCTGATGAATGAGGGGTGTCTCTGGCTGTTGGGAGAGGAGAGTAGCTTTAATATGTCATTGGAGAGGAGGCCAGGGAGGCTCTAGTGGAGCAGGGTAGGAAGATATGTGAGGGATGGTGTGTGGCAGGGAGAGACCGTTGGGCATAGAGAAGAGTGATGACCATGGAAGACGTGAATCCACAGACTGCCTTTGGGTAACACAAAGCTCTCCATTTTGTGTGTCTGTGACTACATCGCACACATTGCAGATTCAGGCAGCGGTAATGACTACCTGCAGGTTCTGTGTGTGCATCTGCAGTAACACAGTTTGTTGTATGTATATTTAAAAGAGAGCACGGTTATGGGGCCCTGCTCTTCTCCTGGGTGTTCTGTGTCTGAACAGTGACGAACGACAGAGACGGGAAACGCGAGCGGGACAAAATGAACAAAAACAATAAAAAGGCTTGATCAGAGCCTTAAAATGGACCAGAGAAAAATGATGATTTGGGGAATTGTTAAGTGTTAGTCTGAATACTGTAAGAGTCAAATGATAATGAGCTGTCTCTTTTTAAATTACAGTAGGCAGAAATCAACATTGTTGAGTTATTATTAGCCAAAAAATCTGCTTTTTTCACTGTTTTCTGACAAATCAAGAAAATCTTTCACCTGCTGATTCTTGTCCATTTGTTACACTAGCCAAATAAAATTTCTGTCTCCTCCAATAGATACCAAAGAAGCCCCTTTTTAGACTAGCTACTGCAGTCAGCCAGCTGTTATCTTTTAAATAACCGTCAAAGCAATATTGCTATGCTGGCAGCAAATAAAGTCCCTTTCAGTCTCCTTGGCTACAGAGTTCAGAGAACACCAGTGATAACAAATATGCCTTTCTTATGAGATAAGTGCAGTATATGCAGCGACTGAGTCAGAACTTGTCTATCAGCTTCTCACTGATTGAATTTTAGCAGATTATCGTGACCAGCGCAGTCTCATATTGTAAGCTTCCTTTAAGTTACAGTGTGTGGCTGTTGGGCATCAGTACAATGAGCTGAGGGTCTTTATTAGAACAGCTTCATCATAAGAAGGGGCCATATCTACAAGTATTATCATAGCCAAAATTAAAAGTATAAGCCTATCTGATTTAGAAATTCACTGAGCTGAGCTAAAGTAGAGGATGAGAGCTGCCTCGCACTTTACAGTTTATTAGTGTTCAACGTACTTTATTCTCATATGGTTTGCTCGGGGGTACTGCATTGCCTAAATAATGCAGATACCTCAGAGGTTTTTCAGAAACACAACGTGTTGTTTGTTTGGTGAGCTATTTCCACGCAATATCAACCCCCAATAAAAAAAAAAAAAGATGTTTAAAAAAAGAAATGTTCTCACTTTTGTAACAACTCCAAAAAGGAAACAGCTGACAAGACTGTCATCGTCTCTTCACACATGACAGCATACAAGATTTAGAGCTGCACACTGGCATAAACAAGATGTTAACGATAAGGCAGACATTCATCTGTTATTCAAATTAAAGCTTCCCCGTGGAGCTTTCGAGTGGAGCGTCTTCTTATTGTCTCGTGCACACGCACTAAGAGGCACGTCGACGTGAGGTGGCGTGACAGGTAGCGGGCCATGGAAAATATCAACGAGCCGGCACAAGCAGGAAGGACTCGTACTGCTTAATAGTAAACACGTAAACCGAGGTTGAAGCTTTGCAAGAAGGGAAGCACAATCATGTGTGTGCATATCAGGGATATGCAAAATGAATTTTGGGTGATTAGCAGCAATTTTTGTCTGCTTACAAGGAATCTCCAGAGAGTACCGTGCAGTATGGATGATACACTCTTCAAGAGTGTGTTTAGCTCCTTATGTCATCGTTTGGTACATTTACCCCATTAATCTTCTTTAAATCCTTAAAAGAAAACACACTTCCTGTGTTAAAAGAGAGAATATATACAGCATAAAATCCCATTTTTATGAGTTTGGGAACAATTATTAGTCACCTGCACACTTGGTCCTGCTCACGAGAGGAGGTCCCGGAGGGCCGGTTCCGCCCTCTCCCGGTCGAGTCAGCAGCACGCTGATGTGATACTCTGTGTCTGGATCCAGGTGCCACAGCTTATAGGTGACCATGTTGACTCCATGCACCTCTGACCATGGAGACTGGCTGGCACGATACTCAATCTCCTTCCTGATAATAGGGCCATCTCCCAGGATAGAGTTGGTGTTGAGCTGGATGATCAGGTAAGTGGAGCCAGCACGCAGAAGTTGAGGCGGCGCAATGGGGGATGGGGGTACTGTCGGAGAAAATGAAAAGCAGTGTTTTCTCGTTTTGCTGGTTAAGAACACATTGGTATTGATAAAAGCACTTCCTGGCAGGCCGGCAGCACTGCTGCACAATCTAGGGTGGTAAAGTTGTGCTATTAATTTTACTAATCAGGCGTATGCAAATAGATTTCTGGCTATGTTAAAGCCCACTGAGTCTTAAATGAGTCTCCAGAGACTGCAGGATGTGAGCAGGTCAAACTATGTTCAAATAGCAGATTAGTCATACCTATTAACGGGGCGTTCAGAGCCTTGCATACATTTTTTAGCAAAGGGGTGAATGCAAAAAACAGCTGTGCATGCGTCGCATTGAACGTGACATTCCCTGTAACTCAGACAATAATTACTGTGCGTGTTTTTCTCCAACTTCTCAGACAGCCGGCCACCACGATGAAAGAGCTGAATACATTACTGCTGGTAAAGCCTGGCAAACTGAGAATTAATACCACTGCCCACGTCACTTTCTGGCAGATCCAAGCCGCTAAACACTTACACAGGCAACCGTGAGAGTGAGGGATGGGAAAGCCAAAAGAAATGTGGACAAAGCATGAGAAAAGATCAGAGTTAGATCTGTGGCTGTGACTAATCCTTCATCCCTGCCTCTGTCTTTTATGGCCCTCCTCTCTGTGGGTTTTTCGACAACTTCACCTCTACTCTGTATTGCTTCTTTGTGCCTGCAGCAGCTCATCTTTTAACTGTCAATGGATGCATCTATAATAAAAGGCCAAATTTGAGCAAACAGGCAAACAGCCAGTGCGATTACCTTCAAAGTATCTCACCTACCCCTTTCACACTTTAAGTAGACTCAATTTTATCTGCTAATTTATTGTATCCCCCCCTTAGTTCATTAATAGTTGTCACTTCCATGAAAACAAAGCAAGCTCTCAGTGCTAGTGTCTGTTTAATGTGGGACTCCTCGTCGGTGCAACATTTGTTTCTGCCAATGCATTTTCAAATATGCTTAGGACAGAATATGTGTGCACATATAAACTCAGGGCCCACAACAATAGCCCGAGACATACGGACAAGGTAAAACTGTTTTATTAATCATGTAGCTATCTCCGAGCCCTCCGTGGAGCAGTAGAAGGGTTTACTATGATTCTCGCATTCTTTCTGCATTATATAAACAAGTAGATCCAACTCATTAAGGGGATGATTAGGCTCTTTTTAGCAGAGCAGAGGGGAAAAGGGATTTATGAAAGCCTTGTTAAGTCAGCGAAGAGCACAGCCAGTTATGGAGTTTCAGGCAGCTGACATGAGAATAACTTAACTGGCC
The DNA here is from genome assembly GCF_041146795.1 of Maylandia zebra. Lineage (NCBI taxonomy): Eukaryota > Metazoa > Chordata > Actinopteri > Cichliformes > Cichlidae > Maylandia > Maylandia zebra. Next base: position 8,467,962 of record NC_135177.1, on the reverse strand, counting down.
ATCGCATTTACTGGTGGTGCAGCCTTGCCAGAAAGAACATCTTTGTCCTGATTATAACAAAATAAGGAAAGCAACAACCACAAAGACACAATGACACTTATTCACTGAGAGTGTGAGCAAATCACAGCCATCTGTCAAGTACATTCGCTGTGTCCTGGTTTTCTGGCACTCGCTGGTTAACATTCTAGCAAAGGGGGCTCCTTTTTGCAGCAAATCAGTCTATCGCGACACTAAAATCAACCCACGTTGTCTTATCAGTAAAAGGACTATGGAAGCGAGGCATTACAAAGCTCATATGTGCCATGTTCACAATGTAATTTAAGCATGTGAGCATCCTAACATTCACTAACTCGTAATAAATACAGCTGACGTTGATGGATGGTTTGAGATTATGGTGCTGCAAAAAAAAAAAAAAAAAAAAAGACAATCTCATGCATGTGCCCAGCACTTTAAAAAAACTACAAAAGCAGGGGGCTTCCTCGTGGTGGGATCCTAACTGTTGGCTAAAATTCACAGCAGCCCATCCAACGGTTGTCCACCAAAGTGGTGGACTGCACCAATCTATCAGCCAGCCAAGCGACAGACACTGATATCCACAGAGCCACTCTGCTAGCTTGGCTTAAAAACTCCTTTTGAGCTTGTCCTCACTCTCATTTGCGCTCCATTCGGTCTTTAAAAACGTAATAACAAGAGCATACAGTAGAGGACAAGGGGATTGAGAATCCCTTACATCCTTATTTTCCTTTCTTTACTTTGCTGAGGGCTCGGGTTTGTTATGCCAGCAAACCATCCCGCAAGCCATGTCATTACTATGCTGTCAAAGCGGTGGTGTTGGGCGGTGGGGATGGAGTGAGTAATGGTAGTGAGGTCACCATCTGCGCTACATGATATGACAAGGGCTGCAGGAGTCCCAGGCAAGTGAACTGCCTTCTGACAGAGAGCTGAAGAGCTCAGTATGGCAGTCTATCTGGCAACTACAGCTCAGGATGCCGCACATGCCAGGGAGACTGTGGATATCACTTAAAAAGCCTTCAAGTGGTCGCTGTAGCATACAAATTGTGAATAAGAAATTTCTCTGGAAATAAATTAGAAATAAATGCGCGAGACATTCGCAGTCATGCACAAATGATATCCTGTGGGTATCTGTTTCCTTTTTAATTCTTCTTTCAATCACATGCAGTACTGTACTGTGTCCAAGAAAAGCAGGAAATCATAACGGCTGGGATGATGGAGAATGAAGGCTAAAAGAAAACAATAATAACAGTCAGAGAAAAGGGAAAAGGATGTTTACCTTTGACAACGAGTTCAGCAAAGTTTGAGACTCCGGAGCCTCTGGGGGACTGAGTGACGCAGCGGTAAAGGTCTTGATCAGTTCGCTGGACGCTGTCGAGCTGGAAGGACACCACAAAGCGCCGATGGCTCAGGTGCTTGACTGACGCCATTGTTAAAATGTCCCCATTGTGTCTCTGGAAAGCAGAAAAGGACATGGTCAGAGAAACCAGGATAGGCCATGACCTGTCCCTCTCACACGCACACAGATATAAATCATCTTATACAGCACAACAACACAGTCTTTTACACCCGCACGCACATAAGTGTAGATGTTTCTGTAGTAGTGTGAAAAATTCACAAAATACAAATGCATAATAACTCTGAATGACGTAGTCAGAGTCTTTAAAATCTAGAGCTATGCAAAAAAAAGGCAGGCATTAAAGGCTGAGATGTCCTCACTGTTACTCTTTAGCATGAGTCAAGTTGTCAACACCCAAGATCTTTGGCATGGGATAATGCAACATGATAAAGTCTCTCCATTACAGCCTCGACATCTTTCAGACTCAGTGTCCCAGTTTGTAACGAAGGCCTGAAGGACGGCAGAAGACAAAGGCTGTCACATACTGAGTGGCCCTCACCATGACTGGAAACTGACCTTCAGTTGTAAAATTAGCGGAGTGTCCCTTCAGCTGATGGAAGACCTCGCTGACTGACTCACTAATTAAAACTGATTTTTAGCAAATATTAGTTATTTAAAGGCATGAAAAATATGCAGATGTTCAATCTGCATGGAGTTGTATGCTTTACGTTGACAGTATTAGTATTACAGAGCATGTTTGTGTCATATCCACGCGGAATCCCAGAATAGCTGGGGATGTTTGCCTGTAATGTTATAGCATATACCATCACCAGACACTTCATTAGGTATACTCTGCAACTTTTGCAGTTTTTTTCTGACTTCTGACTCTGGCACCAGTAAAACAAGCTCCTGAAAACACTCCTCAGAGATTTGGGTCCATATTAATGCAAAATAGCATCACACAGCTTCTGCAGATATGTCAGCTGCATATCCAAGTTGAGAATCTACTGTTCCACTACATCCCAAAGGTGCTCTATTAGATTGAGATCTGGTGACTGTGGAGGCCATTTGAGTACAGTGAACTCATCGTCATGTTTAAGAAACCAGTTTGAGATGATATTCGCTTTGTATCACTGTGCGTTAACCTGCTGGAAACAGCCATCCAAAGATCAGTACACTGTAGTCATAAAAAGTCAGTAATAATACTCAGGTTATGAAAATCACTTAGTACTAAAGAGCTCAAAGTGTGCCAGGAAAATATCCCTGATACTATTACACCACCACCTGTCTGAACAATTGATACGAAGCAAGATGGATCCATGCATTCATGTTGCTTATACCAGATTCTGACCCTACCATCTGAATGTTGCTCCACACATCCAACCAGTCAGTGTTTTTCCAGTTTTCCCTTGTTCAATTTAAGCTTGTGCAAATTGCAGCCTCAGTTTCCTGTTCTTAAGTGACAGGAGTCACACCCACGGTAGTCTTCTGTTGCTGTACCCCGTTTAACATATTCAGAGATGCTCTTCTGCATATCTTGGTTGTAAGTAGCTTTTATTTTGAGTTGCTCTTGTCCTCCCATCACGCAGTCTGGGCATTCTTCTCTGACATCAACAGAGGTCAGCAGTTTCTGAAATACTCAGACCAGCCAAACAACCAGCAAATGGTGCCAGACTGGCACATTCGAAATCCCATTCAAGTAACAAGAAGCTGACCAAGCATAGCTAATAAAGCAGCTGGTGAGTTTAGGTGTATAAGGAGTCTTTGCCTTCTTTTAGTTTTCCTGCCTTCTATTTGCCTCTGCTCCCTTGTTTTGGTACTTTGTTTACTTTGTCTTTTAAGTACGGGTTCATTATGTTTCATACACTGATGTTTTTATTATAAACACCCTTGCACACAACATCCAGCCTTCCCTATTAGCACGGGACACACACACACACACTAACAACCTTTATGGTTGCCTCCACAGTTACCGCACCGTGAACTCCTGGAACACAAAGCTAATAATGTAGCAATACACAAATTATTGCTATCTGGGTCACTTCTAGTTAGAGCTGTGTGATTAAAAAGAAGAATCGTCCAGTTGTGTACAATTTCATTAGAATGGAAGGACCATCTCCCTGATTTAATCATGCAATATTACGATCAGACGTGCTTTAATGAAAACAAATGAAATCTTGTTAAAATAATAGTGATTACGGGGGTAATATATGTCATGAGCGTCGTGCCCTAATGGAGCCCATCTTCGACTTCATCTGTCCTTAGCGTGCAATGTTATTGAAGCAAAACATTTAACCGTTCAACAGTTACAATCGGGAGACAGATGGACTTTAATGCATCAAAGTTTAATCACTTTAGCACAGATAATACTTGAATGATGGCATGAAGAGGCACGAAAGTGCAGAAATGGCCGCTGCTGGCTCTGAGAGGCACCAATCTGTCTGCACTTCAGAGGATGGGGTGTATGTGCTTGTGTGTCTATGTGCAGCTTCTGTGTGTGTAGGGCTAGGCCTGGGTCTACCCTGAGCATTGATCCCCACATTGCTATTAAGGGTGGGCCTCTACGTTGCACGGTGGAGGCTCCACTGGGTGTCAAGCGGTTCTCGGGGGCCCGGAGTCTGGGGCCCCCATCCTTAGCTTGGCCGGGATGATTGGCCGCTGCCTCTGGTCCTCTGGCACTCTTGCCCTTGGCTGTAGAAGCTCCATCCAGGACCTCCAGGGTCTTTCCCTGTCTGCCTCTAGCTCTTGGGGGGGCATGGTTGGAGTGTGACCCACATTTTCAAGTATGTTTCATCACAAATGATCTCACACACACACACACACACACACACACACACACACACACACACACGTCTGTCTGTTTCATCCTCACCCCCCCTTTTCTTTTCTCTATTCCTCCACTTTTTTCTCCAGTCTTTCACGCCCTGTTCACTTTAGCAAAATATTCACACAGATAATAATATGAATAATAAAATAAAATAAAATATTAAGATTACGAGAGGAGCCTACAGTGAGTCCATAGTGCTCCTCTTGGTAAAGCTAATGTGTTTGACACAACAAAGCATTCACACCTAAGCAGTCTTAGCAAAAAAAAGAAAAAAGAAAAAATGTCTGCTTGTTTCAGTCTAAGAAGAATGGAAAGAAAAGCGAGCTGTGGCAGAAAGTAGGAAGTGGAGAAAAAACTGTGACAGAGAAAAAAGAGGCTCCAGTGAATGTTGCATGATGCACCTAGCTGTTGCACTGTGAGAGGCCTTTCTCACTTGTTCCACACCATTAAAACCACTAGCATCTGTCACATCCTCACTGTTTCAGAATAACACATTGGCTCTGGCATTTTTTTCCTCATGTTTTCAGGCCATTCTCTCCGCGTGTGAAATAGTGGACATGAATCATCATTCTAGTACTTTTGATCCGACAGCTTTCACAGAATGAGAATGTGAGCGTACTGTGATTAGCAGCGAGACCTCTGGGTTACACTGGGCCATTTGGGCTTCTGTCATACTGCTGATTTGAGGCTTTCAAAAAGCCACAGACCACAGGAACCTCAGGCCGAGTCTTGCAAACAAACACATAAACACACACCCCCTGATTAGGGTTAAAAAGTCAACAAATCTTGTAACCGCAGGAAAAAGAAAAAAGAATACAGTAATGTATCCTTCCTGCATCTTTTCTATTCCTGTTTTTTTGTTACTTGGCCGGTGAATTACAGAAAGGAGACAGCAGAAATCAGAATAAATCAGAGTAAATCAAATAGCATGCGATCACTTCATGTTACATAAACAATCTGGCTATAGCTAATTGGCGAGGAAACGACAAAAACGATCTGTTAATCTGGCAGGCGTGTACGGTTGAGACTGCGGTACAGCTGGTACTGCAGACACAATCAACACGAAAGGGCACAACAACAGAAAACAGCCTGAGAGGTGCATGTGTGGAACAGACAATGGAAGAGGACAGCTGAAGGTAGAAGGGAGGTAGGAGGGGAAAAAAAGCATTCCAGTGGCCTGAAGATCTCATTACAGTAGGCGTCTGTAGGGTTATGCCAGCTAATTACCCAACGCATTTGCCTTCATCTTTGTGTTTGACTAAATGGGTGGCTTGATCAGAGAGGTATGGATGAGGATACAGCAATTACCTAAATCACACGTCTCCCATTTTCAAACAATGCAGAAGGTTTTCCTGGGTCAGCTTTGATTAATGCTGGCTGCAGTGGGTGGTAAGATGCTCAAAAGCACTGAATATGTAGCTACATGCTAACTGTATGCATGAGATGGACAAATTATGAATCCCTACAATAGGTCTTTAATTGGGCCTCGAGAAGAGAAGAGTTTAAAAAAAAATACTCATTCACATGGATTCAAATGGTGACCATCATGTGAATAGATACAGTGCAAAAGGACAAGAACACAGCGATCCTATCAGCAGGGCGACTTTTCAGAGGCAGCGGAGTGAAAACACTTCAAGGCCTTCATAGCCTTTATAGCATTCAGCCTTTGTGTACCATCTTTATTTAAGGATAAATACGTCTGGGTTACATATAATGATGACACACAGAGAGAGACGTGACAGTTATGTATGCAGTAAACTGTAGCAGCATGTGAAAACTTAACCATGAGTCACAGACCTGCGGACAAATCACTAAACACAAAGATCAACACACCTATGATATATTTCCATTACGTGGATTGACTTATCCTAACCCAGGGTTTCCACTGTGCATTCACTTAAAAGGTGCAAAGTAACTAATTTTAAAAGCTAAAACTGTAATGTTAGAAAATTATGAACCAATTACTCAAATAATACAGACAAATGAGTGGCGTGATTTTTTGTGAGAGGAAACACACCCTCATTAATAATGTTAATAATAACATAAAGTTGTTTGCAGCCAACTGGAGAAAAAAAAAACATCAAGGTCCAAGAATCTGCATTTATTATTGATGCTCATCAGGGAAAGGCTTAAGACACGACTGTAAAACTTTAGATATTCCTACTATCCGCACTCCGAGAGCTTCCAGGATCGGTGACACTATTTTTGGGTCGGCGGTGATTTCATACCAATTGATCTCTAATCTAGAACATAACCTGCTCCTGAGCATATGAAATCTACAGCATAAGTTACCATCATGATATAGCCTGGTAAAGTACAGAAAAAACACAGCCTTTGTCGTACTAAACACCCAGGGTTCAACCTGAAGTTGCCCTGATAAGATAAAATCTTACTTCACACTACAGGCCTCAGGACTCCTGGCTGTAGGCTATAGCTTCTACTTGAAATGAATGTTCAAATTTCTTTTTTGAAAAGTCAATCAAATAACAACAAGGAGAAACAAAATAACCAGATAGCAAGGAAAAAGGTGCAAAGTTGAATAAAATTGACACAATGTTTGTGGTCGCATGTGTCTTTTTCTGTGTGCAGGATGGTTTTCTCTTCATAGGAAAGTGTGTGATGACTTTTACTGTGTCCCACGTGCCCAGGGAGCCTTGTCTAATAATCCGTCTGTAACATTAGGCACTAGAGTTAGTATTAAAAGAAGTCTTCCCTTTGTACTGTTGCCATGTTGAAGGTAAAAATACAACAAGCTGACACACAGTAAACACAGGTTACTTTCGGCAATAAACACCATCATGAAGCACTAACCTCCAACAGGAACTTCTCAGCCTCTGATGCCCTTCCAGCAGCAACACACTGGAAAGTAGCATTTTGCCCAGCATTGACCTCCTCATCTCCTAGCCTGGAGAAGTGTGGCGCCTTATCTAAAGAGACAGACAGAGAGAGAGAGACCCACTGTGAGATTAAAAAAAAAACAAAAAACATTACCTTTCAACCGTTCACAGTGCAAGTCAGCTTCAGATTAACATAACATGTTTTGATCCAGGTTTTCTTTTTGTTTGTTTTTTTAAATGCAAGAACAGAAATTTCAGGCTTTTTCTGTTTTGAAACAGCAGTTTGGAGGACTTTGTATGAAACTGACCGGCTATGAAGGGCAACCATTAAAAACAGAAATCAGTTTATCAGTAGTTTGGCAGCAATTTATTCACATATTTTCATTCGGTTCATTCAGTTTGCATCAGCCTTTTCAGGCTGAGGGGTAAGAATTGATTTTCGTTTCCAGTTTCTCCACGGTCAAAATTAAGTCTAAATTTGCACTGCATTTTCAAAAAAAATGTAATTACGATATAAAATACAAGAAAAACATTTATAGAAATTGAGTGTTGTTGAGGTTAAAGCCACTGATGCCCATTTTCTTTCTGTAATGTTTAATCCACCAGTATGTACAAAGCTCTGATATTTTTAATGCTAAAATTGTTGTTTTGGCATGAATTATTGTTGTTATCCATCAATTTTCTAATTTAGCTTTTTACAGAAATGCTGAAAAAATAGTAAAGCACATAATTATTATTATCTAAGATGCCAAATTACAGTTATTTACTTGTGTTCCTGAACACGCAGATAGTTTTGCTCAACGTTATGCTCAATTAATCTGTGACTTCACAGAGAAGTCGAGTGCGTCGGCTCAAATTTGGGTATAAACAGGTGAATTCTCCAGTGAATTTTGACCAGTTTCCAAAATACTCCCGTTTCTTTGTTTTTATGGCAGGCTGTGTAATAAATGTGTTCAGCGCTGCGTATATAGTTTTATCGCGATGGAAATTCTGTAAATGCAAATGTGGGCAGTGGCTCGCTCAGAGCCCACCACTAAAATAACTTACAAACAACATCAGATTAGAGGGGATCTATAGATAAGCACAATGTGGGAGTGAATCTGTGGAAGAAAAGCCAGCGAGTGAGCATTGGCTCTCTGCATTTCGACTAATAATGTCCCAGCAACCTGCGCGGGAGCCGCCAATGAGTCAGTGTGTGGGAGTAGCCCTCTCACCCAACTCCATGATTAACAATAGAGCAATGAGTACCAAACCCCTGCAGAGCCAAATCACTGGGTAAATGCTGGCAGCACTGCCTGCCAACTCTGAGAGATGGGGTAGCAAAAGTTGACATGTCACTCCAGATGACTGACAGGAGGAGAATGCAGGGCTGCTGTGAAGCCGAAGCATCGGGGAGAAGCAAATGTTTGCGTCTCACTCATCTTCTGCCTGGTTTTGCACAAGACTCTGTTCCCATCTAGCTGCGAGGAAGATGACAATTTCTTCATCTTGTTTGTATACAGTAAGTAAAGGAGAGTGCTTGCATTTGTACCCCACATGTGGCCATGTTTCCTTTGAGTGACTTTCCCTCCTAAGGTTTATTCATAATTCATGCGAGCCAAATATACAGTAAACAAACACTGAAATGAGTGTGAATAGAAAAGAACAAGCTCTGCATTTGGAACCGACTGCAGTGTTATACAGCTAAATGTGTCAGATCCTATCCTCGGGACTCTTTAGCGCGATAAATATTTCATTGGGCTGCAACACTGGTTTCAGAGTCAAGGATTAAGACTCAGGAGAATACAACAAAAATGTCAACCATGCTTTATCCAGTATTCCCAGAAAGGAACTTTTTGTCGAGAGTTCCTCTTAGTTTTGTTTTTGTTTTTTTTGTATGCAACACTTAATGTCTTTTCACTCCTTTTCTTCCTCCACACTCTTTGCTGCCAAGTAAGGCAGGCTGGCTATGTGCCACATCATAAGGCAGGTTCAGGTCTTGATGAGAGTCTTAATTATTTAATGACCACAGTGGGAGCATTCAGAAGTTGCCATCTGCTATGTCTGGAAGTAAAAGGGTGTCTGACTGGGTGATATGCATACAGTATGGGTACAAAGCAATCTTACAGCCAATGTTCACGTAATAGAGCTCCTGGTGGTATCCTCTGTAACGTGAAATCCCCGAGGTGTCCAACTCAGCAAGAATAAAAAAAAAGAAATAAAAAACAGGGATATAACAGAGATCCCCCTGAGAGTAAAATATCCTTCAAGCTTGTGTCAGGTATATAAGTCACATGAAAGCAGCGTGGCTCAGGTGTTAAATGAGCTGACAAGAGCCCTTGTGTTCAGCAGTGGGACTGTACAGGGAGTGTGTAAGTGACAGGGAGAGACTTTGTCCGAGTATTAAGCTCGGGAGCTTTAGCCAATACGTTTTATACAAAGACTGTACATCACTGTGTAAAAGTCTTGAGCCACCACTCATTTCTTTATATTTTGCTTGAAAATGGGAAATAGGTGCTGTAATTGATTTAAACGTGAAACCATACATGTTAATACAGTATATAAGGCAAACACAGAGCCAGTACTTTTTAATAAGCTTGAAAGTCAATATTTGGTGTGACCACCTTTATTTCTCAGGCAGCTTTCATGTCATTTCATGATCTAGTTTTCAGGAATAGCTCTCCCGGCTTCTCTAAGGACAAAAATGGATGCTGTTTGGATGTAGGCTGCATTTTGTTTTGTCCAATGATCCCACACTGCTTCAACATCCGTGAGGTCTAAGCTCTGAGGGGCCAATCCATGACTGATTGGGTGTTTTTCTATCCAGGTGTTCTTTTACTGCATTGCCAGTGTGTTTGGGATCACTTTCGTGTTTAAATATGAAGTCATTGCTCATCACACACTTTCCAGATGGTATTTACATGGTGGATCAAAATCTGACTGTACTTTTCTATGTTCATATTTCTGTCAGTTTTGGCAACATCCCCAACACCACAGCTCCAAATCATGATGAGCCTCCACTGTGTTTTACATGTGACTGTAGACACTTACTGTTGCAGCTCACTCCTGAGCTCCTCCATGCACAATGATGACTTGAACCAAAAATTTCCAAACTGGATTTATCATCTATCAGACCTGTTGCCACTGTTTTATTTTACCATACCTCAGATTTTTCTCCCTTTTCCTCTTCCTTAAAAACAACTTCTCGACTGCCCGCCTTCCACTGACACCATTTCTGGTGAGACTTCAGTGAGCAGTAGATGGATCAACTCAAGGGCCAGATGCATCTCTCAGGTCCTCTGTTAGATTTTTTTTTATGATGATGTGAATTTCAGATAACATTTATCTGCTGTAGATAGTTTTTTTTTTTTTTGGCCTGCTACTTTTTCAGCTAATAGCTCTTTGGAAATCACTTTGTTGGTACAAAAATGCTATATTATATCTGTCAAACTGTTCTCTTTGTCACTTTTCAGAGATTCAACTTTCAGAGATTCAAAAAAATGGGAAAAAAAATGTTGTTTTTGCAACAGGCTTCTAGTAACAAAGTGCCTAAAGATGCAATTTAAAACGGGTTCTTTTGCAATGTTGTTTGTTATGTGTAACAGATTCATCTTGTGTGTTGTTGCCTTTTTTGTGCTTAAATGAGTCATAGGTCAGGGTTAAGTGGCTTACAAACAAAAACTCAGAAAACAGTCAGGTACAAAATGTTCAAAGAAAAACTGAGACCCTCATAAAGCCTGGAGAACTGCTAATCACTCACACAGTAGTGCATATAAAAGATGTATCCAAGCCTGAAAACTAAAGCTAGTGCCAATGTCATCGGTGCCTTAAACCTAAACAAACCTTGATGTGATTCACTCGTCACAGTCGTTTCAGGGACCTAGTAAGTGATACACATTTGATAATACTAGAAATAATCCAGCAGCAGTGACTGTAATTTGGTGTACACACCAACGTAGAAGGTGGCAGTGCCGCAGCTCAACACTGATTGCCACTTACCATAATAGGAAAGAAGAACTCCAGTTCCCAGCAAAGTGTGCGGCTGCAGCTGATCCATAAAATCAAGCTGAACTAGAAGACAGATAACACACTACCAGCACCTGACAAACCTACCTGTTATTGCTGGAGTTTGGAGAAAATTGCTGAGATATCACCAAGAGTTTGTTTGGTCAACATAACTGTAGCGGAAAACCTGACAATATGACAGTCCTAGCAGGTTTTTTAAAAAAGCAATAATGTCCATCTTTTATATACTATTTATATACTCTTGTTTCACACAAAGTTGTCAAGTTTAGGAAGAAAACTGAAATGCTCCTTTCACTTTTTCACCAGTGACACAAAAAGCCCTGTGCTGCTGGGAGCTGTTTATTATAACAACAACAAAAAAACAACCCTGAACAGGAGGCGTTTTCATTAAGCTTTAAAATGCAGCTAAATGTAGAAAACCTCTTTATGAGTTAAGTGCAAGAAAATGCGAAAGCCTTCACAGAGACTGAATTTGAGATTACACTGATTAACAAATAAATCTGCCTGTCAAAGCGTGCTGGAGGCAAAACGACAGGTGTCTTAATAGTGCCGCTGTTGTCACAGCGTGCCCCGGGAGAGCTTGTCGTACTAATATAAAAGGTCAATCAGCCATTACTCTTCTCCTCATCACATTTATATTTCATGCTGCTTTAAAATCTGTTTTACTCCCACCCCAAGAAAAAAAGCTAAATATTTCTTTCCTGCAGCATCTTCTGTGACCGCAATCCACTTACAGCAAGGATAGTTGAGCACCATGATGTCATCTATGGCAATGTAGCCTCGCCGCTCCTTCGAAACCGTTGCCTCAATCAGCACCTGCAAAAGTGAACATTAATAAATGATGAGCAGATTTTATTCGTTAGCAGAGCAGCTAAAGCATATACTTTTCATTAGCCTGATGCTCTCGAAGCTGAAGTGTCAGCGCATTTGAGGGCTGTGTGAATTCTACTCCACTCTGCTCTTGTTACTTCTACTGCGACAGGCGGATTAATTACAAACACACCCATCACCGCATGTTTTACCTCAGTCCACGGGGCCAAGGGAAATAATTGATTTATCAGGAGGTACACAGAGTTGTTTTTGTTGTGTCGCATTCTAAACGCAGGACAGCCACAGCAACTGATAATGCAACTTGCCACGAGACTCAAGGGGAGGACAAACCTCCACACCCTCCTATGGAACAATAAGCTGGATGAGCTGTGGGCTCTCATGAAACCTAATCAATATCAAATCACCAACCTCAGTAACACTGAGAGAGTTATGGGACACGGGGGTGATGTTTGTTTTTGCACCACCAAGGACAGTCTCCCATCCACAAGTTTGATCAAAGGCCAGCTTTGAGTTATTGTTTCTCATAATCCTCTGACAAAGTGATTACAGCATGTTTCCTGTCGCTGGGTTTGGATTTTTACTGAGGCTCCACCCCAAATTAAAATGAAATCACATCCTCAAAGCTGCTTTAAATGTGTCTCACATGATATTCTAAATCATGTTAGCTTAATCTTTACAAGGTCAAATACACTGGCGGCCACCAGAGCTCCCCTTCAGCCTCCTGGAAGTACTGGATCATCTGTTACCAGGTTCAAAATGTTCCATTCTTATTGTTTAATGTTGAAACACTAAGCAGGCAACATCTTTTAACACTTTTAATTCATCTTTTAATTGTCCCCTGGCCTTAAAATCCAAACAGTTACATCAGTCTGACAGGAGGAAAGTTACTATCACTATGAAAATTCACAGAATGCAAATTGGGAAGAAGCTCTGAATGCTGTCAGAAGAAACTGTGGTGCTGGTGTAGATACATATTATACTGCACCGTTGAAAAACCTGCAAAATAAAAACAAACTCAGGGAAAAATATCACTGTAGCTGAATACTTCTCTGCCAATACCAAAATTATACTTTGCACAACCTCTGTCTGAGAGCTGGTTAGGGTTTTTTTTTTTTTTTTACTTTTTGATTTACACTGAAGGAACTTTGACACCCACATCATCTCTGCTACCGCAATCCTCTTATGTTTGAACACCTAATTTAAGAGTCACAACTGCATCTTCAGGACCTCTGGCCCAAACCGCAGCCTTCCACAGTCAGCAGGACGGAGACGGTCCACCTTCTTTGGGCTTTGAAAGAAAGACGCCAACCGGTGTGACAACAAACTCAGCCATGCGTGACCCCTAAAGGCACCTTCCCAGAGAGATGGTGATGGGATGTGAGGAGATTGGGGTCAGCTGAAAAAAGAAAAAAAAGTCCAGACAGGATGCCATGCAGGAAGCCAGGCATGCACAGAGGGGAGGCTTGAAGCTTGCAGAAGGAGAAGTGGAGTGGGGAGGAGAGGAGAGGTGAAAGGAAAAGCAGGAGGAAGGGTCCTGGCTGCTGGGTCTCCTGGAGTTGGAGGCTGACCCCGCTCTGTCCACAGCTGGCTGCTCTACTCACAGAGGAGCACTGAGGCTAATCTCCTTCTGTCAGAGTCAATTTTTCCTGTTTGTTCCCAGACTTTGTTGGAACCTGAGCTGGAAGATGGCACCGCTTTTCAAAAGCAATATTAACGTTTTACTGTTTTCATCGTTTTCCCCCTTCTTCAGGTTGTCAATTCGCTTAAAAGCAGAGTCCTCCCCTCTGATTTGATTTTCTCTGCCTTTCCATTTTTCGCTGTCTGCCTTTATTTCTTTCATCTTCCTCTCACGTCTTCTTTACTTAACTCCTTACAAGCCCCTGCTTAACCAGAAAATAAACAAACAAATCATTGCTATAATGAAAGCATAATATACTTCCGTATGTTGACCTGAATTAGCTGTGTAAACACATGCGGCCATGCCATTAGACTAACATCAAAATTAGCCAGAAACACTGATTGGGCTTAATGGCATACAAGACAGAGGGAAAAAAATGTCTCGGAAGTCTAATTAAGGTGTTATTACTCTCCGCTGAGCTAAAGCACTGAGGAGATTGATTGCTGGTTAATCCTTGAACTTCTTAGCCATTAGAAGAGCAGCTTTTTACGAGGGAGACATTCAGAGCATTTGTTTTAATAAACAACCTCTGTGGATTTTTATTGAAAGCCACTTTCCCAATGAAACTTTCCATGTGCCTATTCTTTATTCTAATGAGCTGCTACTTTTCTTTCTTGGGATAAAAACGCAGGCATCATCTTTTGGAGATAAAAAAATAAGGAAATAAATAAATAAAAGAGTGACACCACAGTGATTTATGGCTGATATAAGATGCACATTATGAGAACATATTACATTATCCTGTAATACTGGCTTTTAGAAACGGTTATAATGTATACAAATCTGGAGACAATTTATTTGGCCCTATAAACGACCTGCTACCTTTTCTCCAGTCACAAGACACAATTAGGCACACCAGGCTTTCACTCACCATGAGACGCAGTCATGCATTAGATAGATGACAAAGGATTGCGTGCTGAAGTAAATCTGATGGGGTAGGAATACCAAAGAATAGCAGCCAGTGTCTGAAGATATAATTTCAATGTCAAGAATCCCAATTCGCTCTGTACAGCGTTAAAAAAAACGAAAACCTTTAACGTAGCCATGGGCTCAGCTTGAGGACTCTCAGCAGGCTACAGCGAGGAAAATAGCAGAAATTATCAGACAAAGAGGAGACGCACAGATTCTCATTTACAAGCCTTTGATGTGTTTAATGCATGTTATCTTTTTCCTTTTTAACTGAAATTGGTTTTATAAGTAAACAAGATAACATCATGGGAAATGGTTTTACATATCGAGACTTAATAATAACAATGTGGAAAAAATGTCTGAGCGTGTCTATGAAAGTAGACGCTCTGTCACTTTGTTATTCTGGAGCATTCAGGTGTGTCTTAACACAATGCCAAGGAGAAAAGATGTCAGCACTGATCTTAGAGGAGCAGCTGTTGCTGCCCATTAGCCTTGGAAGGGTTATAAGGGCATTTCCAAACAATTTAAAGTCCATCATTCACAAGTTTATTCCCATGTGGGAAACATTCAAACACTAGTCAATCTTTCCAGGAGTGGACATGGCAGCAAATTCACCCCCCAAGGTCAGACTGTGCAATGATCAAAAGAGCTACATGTCAGACTCCACAGGCCTCAGCTAGCATGCTTCATGTTCAAAAGTTCAAAATACTATAATTAGAAAAAGCCTGAACAGGTAGAGGTTCTTTAGAAGGGTTGGGCAGGAGTTTCTTCACTCTAAAAAGAACATCAGCAGCACGGTTTACGTTTGCACAGTTGCATTTGAACAAACCACAAGACAGGTGGTGGTGAGAATTAGCTGTAATGCTCAGCACCGTGTTAGTGCAAATTAGTGCAAACACCACATTTCAACAGTCAGGCACCGTGGTGCAGGGCTAATGACCGGGGCTTTTTTTTGCAGCCACAGTCGCCGCAGTCATCCAGTCGATCAGACCACGAACTCCTCTGCACACCAAAGTATTCTAGAGTCAAATATGAGGCCGTCTGTCTGACTGAAATCGGGGTCATGCAACAGGACAACGATCCCAAACACAGCAGCAAATCTATAACATAATGACCCAACGTCCAGACCTCAGTCGGATTAAAATGCTGTGGCAAGAGTGACGATGATGTGAGAGACTGATAAAGTCACACAGAAAATGATTACTTCAGTTTATCACTGCTAAAGGTGGTTCTACAAATATTCAATCCTGTTCTTGTTTACTTTCAAAACGCTTTCACACGATTGTATATTCACATTTTCTCAATCATTTGCTTAAAAAAAGAGGTGAAACACACATTGAACAAAACATTTCTTGTGCAGTTTTTTTTATAGATGACACAAATATGTAGGGAGTCAACATAAAACTATCATAAATGCCTTTGTGCACGATAATCATGTGGCAAACGTTTGACATCGTGTCAGCCATGCAGTGTGAAATTAAAATTTCATAGAAATCACCAGGTAAAAGAAAAGAAAAAGAAAAATATTATGTTTGCATCATACCATATAAACACATGGGGAAAAGTAAGAAAAGGAAATAAGAAGACAGGAGGGGTCGGCTGGGACCGGGTGGGTTCAGCGCAGAGGTGCATGTCTCCGGCTCTAGTTAGCAGTTTTGGGGGCTCGATAACATCTTTAATATTTGATAACAAGATTCTCCAGGTATTGCAAACACTCTAAACCAATATGAGGCAGAGAGAAATATGGCAATGCACAGCAGATCGCACTCGCACGACATTTTCAATCGAGACATCTCAAGGTGATCTTACTGCCTTCTATTTTCCATTCCTGAAACCCATTGCACTCCAAATCCCAATTTAACACCTGTGATAGGAGGAAGAGACTCCTGTCAGCCTTCGCATTAATATACACGGCAACCTGATCAGAAAATTTACAATAAACTGCACATAAAGTGCAAACATAGACATGTTAAAGAAAAAAAGAAAAAGAAAAACATCATCATTCGTTTTCGATAAAATCCTCAAACACTCAAGTTGGATATAATAAAGAAAATAATTTTTTAAATCACCAGGAAAGCGAACAAAGGAGATTGGAGTGATTGTGGTTTTTCGGCATATTAATCCCCTTAGTTTTGGTGATTATCAGAGAATTTGACAGACTCCACTTAATTACATTCCACAATGACATTTTCAAGAAATAAACACAGACTGAGTGCGTGCCCCAAACAAAGTATTTCATTACACCCCAAAACGGTGAAAGCTCGAGTGTAATCTCACGTCTGTATCTCTGCAGTGTAAAAGCCTGACATTTTGTATCCCTGTGCTGTAGGCAAGAAACTGGCTCCTCCAATATGTCCTGAAACCTAATAAGGCAGAAGAACTTGAGGATTTAAAAACTGTCTCCAAAAGCTTGTGTGTTCCCGTGGGATTTATTTTAGTCACAGACAATGATAAGAAGGACCCATTATCCACCGCTGCTTCAAAAGAGTGCTTTTCTACTTTAATGACAGTGTAAATCAGCCTGCCTATCATTTGAAACCCAAAGTGGAAGTATTACACCTGCCATGGAGCTAATATAAACAAAGACTTTCACCATTTAAAGTCACACAAAGCTGCTGCTATACAGCTAAAAAAAAAAACATGTAAAAATGAAAGTTGAACGCAGTGCCACTGCAAACTTCTCTTCCCCCTTTTCGTTGCTGCTTTACAATAGGGGATAGCCAGCACTATTAGATACCATTAAAGAAA
Organism: Maylandia zebra; assembly: GCF_041146795.1. NCBI lineage: Eukaryota > Metazoa > Chordata > Actinopteri > Cichliformes > Cichlidae > Maylandia > Maylandia zebra. The sequence goes on along the minus strand of NC_135177.1, from coordinate 8,450,776 downwards.
ACATTGAGCTTTTACACCTCCCCACTTGCCCTTCTCTCCGTTCTGTCTGTGCAACAGAGAGCAATGACGTGTTGCAAGACAAGGCCCACTGTCATTCCACAGTGATGAGGTTTTTGACTGCCGAGGGATTAGCAATGTAAGCCGTGGCATATGTGACTTTGTGGAGGCAGTTTGTTTTGTTTCCTTTGTACTCAGAAGCAGTATGAGGTCAGCTGAGTTAAAGTGAAATGTGAGATGAAAGTAGAAGAAAGAAAGAAGGAAAACTACATTGCTTTAATTCCTCACAAGCTAAAATTAGATACAGTTTTTCTAACGGTGCCAATATCTGCTGATCAAATCCCAAATATTAGCAATTTAATCCAATCTGAACACCGTGTTCCCCCCCAACATGACATAAAAGCCATTAGCAGTTTAAGCTGTTCTATTAAAAGCCACTACTGTCAATTCTAATTCAAGTGTAAGGCCCATCTTCTTCTTCTTCCCTTGTACTGTTTGTCCTGTCTTCAGAGCCATCCACTCCTCCTCATAAGCCCATTATAAAGCTCCTTCTCCTATCTGGAGCCTCTCATTGGCAGCTGCAGCATAATTCTGACTCACCTATGAGCCATCAGTGTTTACTGGGATGCTAACGAGACCGAGAGACGAGAAAGTACACAGCTCCCCGGAGAAAGGGAAAGGAATAAACCGGCGATGTTCAAAAAGCAAATTCAATAGCACTTGACTGGCGAAGAAAACGCAGGATAGGTTTTATTATTTTATTCAGGACTTATCTGCGCTGATGTTATGATGGGGTGAAACTGTGGTTAGTGAGTCTGTTTTATAACACGGAGATGGCAGCTCTCTTCCACTTCCAGCTCGCTCACTGTTAAACATGCAGAATGAGAGCAAACCTCCACTTAATGTATTTAATAAGGGTACAGTGAAAGTAGCGATTTGCGATGAAAATGCCATGAAAAGAAAAGAATCAGACAGTGTGGACCTCATTATTTGCCACTGATGAGCAGTTTCACTGGCAGGCGTCCTTTGCTACTCTGTTTATGGGGCCAAAGCTCAAGAGACACTGCAACTGGATTTGGCACTGATTAGTGCAGCTCGCTGTCTTCTTGTATAGTTAGTGATTTGTAGCTACTGACTTGATATCCAGAAATTATAGCTACAGATGGCAGCGCCACAAACTCAGTGGGTTTCACTATAATGGTTTGTTTCTCTTTGAATCAAAGAAAAATAATGTCCCTTTTTAACTTAGGTCAACAAACGTTGGTGTTTAATTATAACCTGGAAAAGAAGTAGATACATAAAGTATGCCTGAAATATTATTTTCTGCTATGAGTCAAGTGCCCCTGACTGTAATACTGTTCTGTACAATATATACATGTGTTTTATCCTGTTAACCTAACATTGTTTACCTTATTTTCAGATCGCATGATGTCGGGAGAAAGGCATCACCCTGCATCTACACCCCAGGTCTGCACAACGCTAAGGACTATTATTTACATAGTGAAGGTCACATCTTGCAGGTCTGAATAGAATTTAATTAAGTCAGCAGGATTGACAGTTCTTGATAAAATGCACACTACTCAACTTAATTGCTTTTTGACAGCTCCGCAGAGTTTGCAGAAAGAAGAAATTGGATTAATAGATGGATAACACTCACGCTCACCTGACTGTGCCATGTGCAGACCACAGCATATCAGACCCTCACAGTGCATGCCAGTCACTGTCTGCGTGCTGCATGCACACAATGGCGTATCACGCGAATTGTTAGAGTGAAGTGAAAGTGCAGAAAAACAAACCTCGCAGGGTGAAATCTCCACCAGGCATTCCCTTGTGAGATCTACTTAGGTGCTTTAAGCACCAGCATTGGCTACATCCACAAGGGAATCAGTGCTAATTAAGTTGCAAATGTAAGTAATTAACTGTACCTCGAGGCTAAAATGAGTAGTGATCAACAGAGCCTCACTGTGTACCATTTTTAAGCTCTACATGATCGCGGTCAATGAGTCTGTATATCTCCAACAAAACAAAAAAATGTTAAGTTCTTAGAGGAGCATCAAGCAGCTACTTTGAACAACACGTCCGACATATTAAAAGCGAGGATGATGAAGACTTTAAGTCAGTTTTAAATCAGTTTCATCAACATATTTAAATATGAATGTTTGTACCTGGTATTCGTTCGGCCAGAAGGTGCTGACAGCCAGCTCAACCTGATGCCACTGTTTGCCATGAGGCCCCGACGTGTTCCACACTGGACTGCCGAGCGGGCCGCCGTTGACCCGCACATATGCCCGTAGAGCCCCGGGACTGTGGCCATCACGGCTATACAGGAAGTAGCTGAACTGGACGCAGTGCGTGTCATTTTCACTCAGTGTCTGCAGCAGCAGCTGAGCACGATGACCCACGGCATGCTGGGAGGAGTTCACCAGCATATAGGACCCTGGAAAAAAAGCAGGACAGAATGCAACAATTAATCGCTCTATTCAACATTTATGTGTTATTAAAAGTCGGGGTCATTAACTGTGAAGCCAATTTTTCTGCTGCTCTGTATTGGCCGGTTTAAGCCTGAAAACAATGTAAAAGTATTTTAAATCATTGCGTTCCTGTACACCAGATGTCTTACATGCGTCAGAAACAGACATCATTTACAAGTTGCAGAAGTGAAGCGTGCATTTTAAAAAAGTTAACTAGTCTCTCGAATGCCTGAGGTGTTTATTCATTTTAAATTGGAAAATGAAGTCAACCACACAGACACTTGCACTATCTTCTACACCCGTGTTTTCCTGTGGCAGTAATAGCTTTTTGGACATTCATGTATTTTTCATTCATGTATTTTACAATTTGACTGTGTTGTTTTCTTTAGACACAAGGGGCAATATTGAAAATCATAGTTTGAGTTTATTTATATATGTAATAATGCATGATGGGAAAATACACAATCTACAGTACTGCACAAAACTCTTGAGAAACCCATCACTTTTTTATTGTGCTTCGAAAATGGGAATTAGGTGTAGCAATTTATTGAAACATACATTTAAACGCAGCATGTAAGGCGACTCTAATGAGCTTCAACACAGCTTGAACTGTTATTGCTTTACGTAGCTTTCAGGAATAGTACTCCAGGCTTCTTGAAGGAAAGTTGAAAATACTTCTTTGGATTTTGGCTCCTTTCGTTTTGCAATAACGTTCAGGTTCAGGCTCTAGTGAGGTCAATCCATGACTAATAGTGTTACTGTGTTTTTCTATCCAGGTATGATTTTGAAGTATTGGCAGTGTTTTTTTGGAGTCACTGTCATGCTGAGAAATTAGGCTGTTGTAAATCAGATGCTTTCCAGATACAGGTACTGCATGGAAGATCAAAATTGTGCTTCGTAATTCCATTAATTCTGATCTGAAAAGATCGCAAACACCAGAGGCTGAAATCCAGACACCGTATTTTATAGATGTTATAGACGCTCATGGTTGTACCCATATCCTGACCTCCTCCATACATATTGGTGATGATTTGAACCAAAAATTCTGGATTTTGGATGCTTTACTTTGTCAGACCTCTTGCCAATGATTTTCAGTTCAGTTCTTGTGGAATTTGGCACACATCAACCTTTTCTTCCTATTTGCCTTCCTTAAGAATGGCTTCTTGACAGTAGTTAGTAGTGGACTGAACAACCATATCCATCTGTCAGGTCCTGTGTCAGGTTTCTACTAGATTTGTCCTGTTTGTTAAGGACAATTTGAGTTTCCTCAAATTTTTTAAGGACACACTGCACACCATGCAGAAATGTATCAACCTTTCAGCTACTTGCTGCTTGGGAATCACTTTGTTACGGAGCCCCGCAGGGGACATGGGAGAAAAAAAAATTAAGACGGACTTTTGCGAGATCTCGCAAAAGTTTTAGCCACATTCTTCGGAGGCCGCCAGCTCGAAGCCGACCGGGAGGTCGAGGCACGATGTGCCGGGAAAGCGGTGTTCCTCCCGGCTGTAGTAGGTCTCGACCTCCCGTTAGCTTCGAGATGGTGGGTGTCAGATCTCCAAAAACGTCGGAGCACTTTTGCAAATATGTGATGTCTTGTAAAGCGAGCAGGTGTCTGATGTTTACACAGCTACATTCACGCCTCAAAATATCTTAAAAGTGTATTTTGTGACCCAGAAAGAGTAATATTACAACTAAGTAGCTGCCGCCATTGTTGGAATTCAACTTTTGCGAGATCTCGCAAAACTTTTGCGAGATCCCGAGTTTGTTTTGCAAGATCTCGCAAAAGCCCGTCTTAATTTTTTTTTTCTCCCATGTCCCCTGCGGGGCTCCGTACTTTGTTGATGCAAGAATGTTATTTTATGCCTTTTGAACTGTGTAATATTTGGCATTTCTCAGATTCAGCTAAAGAAATGGGAACAAATTATGTTTTTGTGACAGGGTCCTACTAGCAACTTTAAAGTGAATCAGAAACAGAATACTTTATTAATCCCTAAGGAAACTGTGTAGACACACATGCTCCAAGACAGTAAGAACAGAAACTAAATACAGGTTGCAACATATAACATAATAGCTCTAATTATTATTGTTATTATATCTGTGTGCTACTCAAAATTAATATACTTTGACATCAAGTTGCCCCTCTTATCTTTCTTCTTTTCTCTGTAGAGGATGTGCAAATGTGCACTCTTTGCTAAGTTGCCCGTCGGCTTAACAAAAAAACAAAATGTTCCTTTGGAAATGGTACAAGGACTGGACTGAGGATGAGTGAAAATGCAGGTAATGTCCAAAGAAAAACTTTGAAACATCTTTAGAAAGCCTGGAGAACAACTGCTCAAGACCGCTATAACAAAATGACAAGAAAGTCTGGCTCCCCGGAAGTAAAATATAACGAAACGAGGGCTGGCTCATGACTCGCACAGTACCGTACAAGCGTATATGAAAAAGAGAGTAAATTAGTTACATTAGTGCTCATACCGCGAACATGTCCATAGCACAGACTTGTTCATCTAATTTAAGTGGTTGAGCTTTGCAAATGAATCACTGAGGCATTTTTGGGAAACAGACTCCCATGAACCAAGGTAAACATATCAGACAAGGAACAAATCTTTTTTTAACCACTTTTCGCCGTGTGAATGAGAAAGAAGAAAAATGAAAGTATTATCCACCAAGTCACTGCTATGTGTGTAGGTGGTTAACAAAAGGGGGAAAAAAATTAAATGTGGGCTTTTGAATGTACAGACACATTCAGTTCTGGCGATGGCAGCAGTGAATACCGGAGACAAATGAGGGGACCGAGTGAGAAAAGAAACTGAGTGAGAAAAATGAGCTCATGGCCAGTTTCCCTCTTCCCTCTTCACCAAGGTGACGCCGAGGTAAAAACGAGATTCACAAACCCCCCGACCGCCCCAAAGCCTCCTCTAATCAGGATAACATAACCCCATTGCCCTTTGCCTCGCATCTGTCCTGCCTTGAGTCTGTGCCCACTAACGTGATTAGCACAACAATGTTTGGAGACCTTCCTGTGTACTCAAATAATCAAGCCTGTTGTCTTTGTACTCCAAGGTCTTTCTGTTCTCAGTCAGAAACAAGCCCGAGAGACCAGACAGTCACAGCCTTGGCGCCAGGTGTCCAGAAGACACTTATTCTCCTCTCAGATGTAATAGCATGTGAATGGTGCAGAAGCCAGACAGAGGAAAAAAATCTTAACATCCCACCGAGTTTGCACCTCTGAAATAGGAGCCTCTCTGACAATAAGCATCTGGGGCAACACACCATACCTACAGAAGTACTCTGAGTTATGAATATAGAAGTCTTTAGCTTTTTTATCCTCATCTCTATTAAACGCCAAACAAGCACCTGATGGAGTCATCCGCTTCTTCACAAGCACAACCAGCCACTGAGAACACACTAATTACCTCTTTGAGCACAAATAAGACAAAATGCCTAAATTTACAAGCTGATGTTCTACATAATGAGATTGAGATTCACAACCCTTAACCCCGGAGCCATAAAAAACATTAAATCAAGGAGCTGTATGGCCGCTCATTACGTGAAAGCTATACGTGGCCTTTGCTATAAAACCGCATTGCACTGCAGCGCACTGTCAACACCTCCTGATTTGTGTCCTGTCCTGCGCTTGGCATCTCGGCACTCTCATTTCGCTTTGCTTAATTAGATCTTTCAGAGTCCGTCTCCTCTCTCGCACCCTCCAGGCCCACGAGGGACTCATAAAATACCAGAAAAGGGCTGAGGTGCTGAGGCCATACTGTCCTCACTGTGCCTCCTGTTTTATATATAGGCATTATTAACACCTTTCTGTTGACTCTGCAATAACGTCACGTGAGAACGGACAGAGCAGCCGCCCTGCTGCCCTTTAACCTGCTTGAAGACTCAAACCGAAGACGGAGTGAAGTCATAAATTTAATAAGGGTTAGCACGTGTGGGTGAAAGCAAATGATGGCGAAAAACTGAAACACTGTGACAAATTAAATGGAGGTCCTGGACACAGTCGGTGCAGTAATCCCGATATACTGGGAGATAATCCACATTAGCTCGCTCAGTATGGGCATTATGTATATTACTTGATTTGATTTGGCAAGTTTTCGAAGCCCTGCCTCTGTGTAAGCAGGAATTTCTGCCCCTAATTAAATGGTTGTGTCTGAGGGCTGAAAAGGCTAAGCAAAAGCATTTAACAAAAGGAAACATAATGGGAAATTAATCAAATCTATTTCTACACAATGTGTTTCTTTTTTCTGTTACGTAATCCGTTTAGTAAAAAAGTAAATAGACATTGATTTTTTTTGTGCCTTTTCTCATACACAGACAACAAATATATCTCCTTTCTTTTAAAGGGAATTAACACTTTAAATAAGATACAAAGATATAATTTAATTCGAGCACACATAAGGCGGGAGACTGGGAGACCTCCGTGTACTTCAGAACCAATGTTGAACAGCGTGAACGGAACATGAAGAAAACGAAATGTTTTCAGGCATAAACTGAAGTGGGTGACGGTGTGACAAAATGTCTTTTTGCAGCAGCACTCTCTGCACACTCCATCTGACCTTGTTTGCCAAGTCTATATTATGGAGACAGAACATCTCTGCAGGGCCCTGTGCAAGGACGGAGACGAGAAAAGGAAGGGCAACACCTATTCAATTTCCTCTCAATAACTGACACTTTGGAGAAGGCGTCGATTTTTGATAAAAAAAAAAAAAAAAAGCGAAAGAAAGAAGACCTCATCGGGGTCAAAGGGCTGCCTGCGAAGTGGTCCAACTTCAGAGTGCATTGCAGTGATGGGATTGTTAATATTAACTGTTAAGGCCAGTCAATTCAGGTTTACCTTGACATAGGGACACTGAACAACATCTTTAGAAGAAACTGCGAAGACGAAGAAATTGTTATGTCCTAGCGAGTCATCTTTGGGAAGTAAAGAAGAGGTCAGACTGAATTGTTACTGTCTTGCACACGCAAAGTAATGACACCGTTCAGTCACTCGAAAAAACCCTTGGATTTATCTGAAAAGCGCTCCTCAACCAGAGTTTGTCTGCTTTTATTATAGTCATCAGCTCATTGATTGAACACCTGGAGTGTCAATGTGTCATTAGCACCTAAAACCCACCTAAACTGCGGCGTAAAGTCGTTTTTGCTTCAGTGACACCTGCCGCTGTAATCCATTCAAACAACCAAATGTATTTCAGGTCTATAAGGCAACATCTGAAAAGTCTACAGCTATGATGGCAAACTGTTCATGTTGCTGTATCGCCACTAATGTTGAATACTGAGGTGTATAGGTCAATTTTCATGTTTACATTCAGTTTTTTAGCATTTTATGAAGTCGTTCAACACAAAATTTAAAACAAATATGTTTGTCAAGCTGCCCACACAGGAAGCCATTTCTTCATCGTGCATTGCTTTCAAGCTGACAGTTGATCGCTTGTGGGCATTGCAGGTAACCTTGGAAACCCTCTAAAGTATTTAGGTCATGCATCAAACAACAGTATCCTGCACTCTTATTGGTCGTCGCTTTAACCACTGAAGTGAGTTGTTGTTGGAGGTTGAGACGAGTTTCTCTTGGGTCCCATCCGCTTTGTGTCTCCAGGGTTATTTTGACCATAGCTGCTTGGAGTTGTCAAATATCACTGGCTTTCTATGGTTACTCCATCGCTGCAAATCACCTCCAGTGTGGACACAGCTAAAAAGCATCTTAATTGTAGACAAACTAAGTGCAAAACTGTTTCCCTTTCTTCATTTTACCATGCTTCCTGCTGAGAACTATATGGAACTGCCCATGTCCTCTGACTCTACCCTGCTGCTGAGCAGTGTTGTGGGTAACGCTTTCCAAAGCAATGCATCACTGTAATCTCATAAATTCAACACTAAATTCAGTAATTACATTGCAGTTACAATTATGTTGTTACTTGCATTACAAAGGTTTTTCAGTTATCTGAACGATGGCTGGACAGAAAGAAAAAACATCAAACATATTTGATCCTTCTTGAACACAATCACCACTAAAATGAGCTGAAATGGATTCATATGCATCGAGGAGGAAAACAGCGGTCCGCTCTACAACTCTTGAGGAGAGGAGATATGAACATTAGGTTTATTTTTATTGCACGAAAGAACAAGAGCATGATGATAAAGTGCAGACTATATCAGGACACATAATTATTGCATTGCACTGCTAGCACAACATTAGTTCAAGCATCTGCAGCATGCTAACACTGAGACAGAAAACCCAGAACCCTGAGTGAGCTTCAACAGGTAACAAAGTCATGGTAGCCTCCGTTTCAAGGTAGAATCACTGTGGCGTTTGCTTTGAAGACTCTTTGGGTGCTTTTCAACTTTACTTTTTCTTGTAGATTTTGTAAACACTAAAAGAAATATTGTATTTTTGTCCTCATGGGAGTTTGTGTCCGTGTATGAGACTGTAGGTTCAGGTTTATATAGTTAACGAATAGTTATGTGACAGTGCTTCTTACACATCATGTAAGAAGTAACATGAAAATAATGTATTGAGTAGTTACTACTTACATTTAAGAAAAGTAACGAGTATTGTGTAATACACTTTTCTGAGTAAATACACCAACACTGTTGCTAAGTAACTTTAACAAATCTTCCCAGAGGCAAATGTTGCTGCTCACAGTATCTTTTCCATCTCAGGAGAAAATAATCAACTTCATTTAAGGAGCCTGATGAATTCTGACCTGTTTCTGGTGAACTGCCCTTTGGGAGAATTAAGGAGCGAAACAACAAATCAATTACTGACTAATTATCCTGCGTAGGTTGAAAATAACTAGAGAAACCCAGTTCTCTTAGGTTGTCTTTAATTTTGAGTTTAACAGCCTCATGGAGCAATCAATAAACAAAAAAAGGAAAAAGCTTGTAGGATTTAGATCTTGGCATTGTCTGACTTTGGTGTCAGATGAAGTGCATGCAGTGCTGAGAACAATGCAAGCTACCGTACTTTTGCCATTAATGAAAACTGAAAGTACAATAAAGTTACTCATCATATTTTCCTTGCATTTAAATCTGGAAGTCACTCTTGACAGAATTCAGCATGAAATTTCCCACGCTGCTCTTTCTTTCAGCAGCCAGCAGATCATCACCTTAAACGTGCAGTACCAATCATTGCACGTCACCAGCACCAAAAACACAGCATGAGCAACTCAACTGCAAATATAAAGAAAAAGACGAACTAAACCTCGGTATGACAGACTGACGCACGCCAACGCAGCCCTTCCAAATGCTACAACACAAGTGACGTGCAGTCGGCAGACACAAAGAGGTGACGGTTTGTGATCGGCTCACTCCCTGGTGGGACACAGAGTACATCCCCACTGTGGGGCCCACTCAAACAGGTTTTGCATCTCACACTATAGTATTATACCTGGGTTATGCATGCAATATTTTATTGAGAGAATTGAAGCAGACATTTAAATGTAACACAAAATGATTTTCTTTAGAATTTAATTACATCCTCCTACACTCGTACTCCCACATGGAGTAACTGGTAAAGAAATGTTTAGTAATTACAGCTAATAATGCTAATACAAACTTAGAGTGTTCTTTTGTACGTCTGATAAATTATTTTGAGAGAATAATCTGAAACAATTTGTTGATAAATAAAGAAGTTTTAATGATCCACACAATCTTAATTTGAAAACAACAGAATTAAAAGCTTCCAGATAATTACGTGGCTTTAAAATACTTTAAATAATTTGAAAAAGTATGTGCTGAATATATCAAAACAACTAGTTTTGTGATCAAGGGGCAACCTCCAGAGCTAAAAGTTAAGCTACAAACTGCAGTACCTGTAGGTGCCACATGAGGCCGACTAAAATTGGCTTCTATGGATAGATTCTCCCATCATAACAACTCTAGCAGGGATCATTTTTACTATAACTCATCCACCTGGACATTTGATGTGTGGGTGTGGCTCCATTATTGCCAGTCAGCGTCTGGTAGGACTCATTTCTTTGAGTCATTATACAAGACTTCTTAAACTGTGTGTTCTTTTAGTCTTTTGAAGAATTTTTAACAGCTTATCTGATGATTACAGAGTCTCCACGAAGTCTGAGCTCCAGTTTTGGTGAATAAAATTCCAGTTTTTATTAATCCAAATCATTTCAATTAATTTATTACAGTGGGGCCTTTAGCTTACAATATAAAGCTCCTTGAGTTGACTGTTGTGATTTGGCTCTAAATGCAATTGAAGAGAATCTTTCATACGGTCTGTGGTTGTGAGGCATCATGCAGATCTTAGAGACATCTCTGAGAACAGAAAAAACCTTCAGAGTTGAGAATTCATTTTGATCAGTGAGATCATACTCATTTTTGATTTTCATTCTTTTGGATCTCACTGTCATCTTTAAGAACGGGTTTATAAAAGAAATCAATGCAGTTTGAGATCTTAAATTGAGGTTGAAGGATATTTCTCAGGACCTGAATTTAAGAAGTATGGTGAAATGGCCAAATTCTCATTCTGATGGTAAATTGATCCCAATTTTCAAGAAGAGTTTTGACAAAAAACTGTTTTTTTATTTCCTTTCATCCCTGAGGTTTTGATAAGTGAAATAAAAATGCTATTAAATGGATTTACTGCGTATTTACAAAGAGATTCCTGTTTGTCCGATTTTATTTTATTTTTGCTTCATTTATTTTCTTCGCTTCTGATGCTAACTACATAGTTAGTTACTACTAGTTAACTACGGTCTGATTATCCAATGAGAACATATCCCATTACTATGGTAGCACAATGGTAGATGGTTTCATCTTCTTCTTCTTTCACCTGATCATTATAAGAGTTTTGCCACAGGATCGGTACAGTACAATATTTCAGAAACCAGTCTCTTTGTACCATAATTTCCTAGTTTATTATCAAATATCAGGTTCTGTGATGACTGAAAACCACATTTAATGTGTATTTAAAAAGTCAAAAAGCTTTTGAATACACTAGAATGTAATTTATTTGTATATCCACTGACATTGTGAATCTGAGAATTAAAAAAATAGCATCTTTTAAGTCACTTTTCAAAACTTGCTTTAGTCTGATGATCTGATCTTCCCCACAATTTTTTTCCCCTGCTGCAATTTTCATTATTAAAGCTAAAGACTAGAGCATAGATCAAGTTATTCAGATCACACTGCAGTGTGTATAACGCTGCAATGCATGCCCCCACCCACACATACAATGCATACACAGCAGCACCTTTCATGAATTATATTCTGAAGCACCATAAAATCTGATAAAATTCTATCTATCCATTGATGTTATTCCCAAGGGCAAAAAAGAACATCCATAACAAAATTAGGGCCCATCCCACATCATAATTCATACCGTGCACCACTGCACTACAGGCTGGTCACAGGCTGCATGTGACACTATCTGTGACAAGCCACAATGGACACAAAACACAAAGCCGGGCGATAAACTGAGAACGGGATTTGGATTGTGCACTGCATCGGGATCACAAATTAAGCAAAGTATAAAAAGGTAAAGACAAAATAAAGCTGTTAAGAAGGACGATTGTCAGAGGAAAATGGGAGACATAACATGAAAACACAACAAAAGGATAAAGTATATTCTTTGTTTATCCCCCTACCCTACCAAAGGCACCAAACATTCCTCAGTAAAGCCTTGTTTGTCTAACATCCAAGGCCAAAGTCCAAGTAATCTCAAACACGCAAGAGAGTAGCAGGCCTACAGGTCTGACAATAATGGGATCAATGGCTGTGTTAGGGTTTAAGAAATGTCCTTGATGCTGCTTGCTGTGCCATTACTGTTAGTCTGAGTCGCTGCCACCTCTTTGCACTTTGGCCTTGATGTTCATCTTTTCCCCGTGTCTTCATCATGCACTCTCTATTGAGGTCATATGGGATTTCAGACTCAATCTCTGAGTGTGCCCTAACTCTCTTTATTTGCTGCTGTTTGCAATATCCTACAAGTAGAAGAAGCTACATTCAGCTGCTCCCTTATTCACAAGGGGTCTTCATAGCGGGTAACTCCAAATGTTTTGATTGGCCACGAGTTTTACCCCAGGATTGTTGTCTCCTCTGGGAATCATCAGGCAAATGTGTAAACCACTACACGATGGAGCCACTGTAACATCCTATAAATGAATAAAGAGGGGGGAAGAGTGGGCATCGGCGTGAAAAGCACATTGCCATTGTCATTTCCTGGCGTTTGGTCTCACACTGAGAAATGTAGTTCACAGATCTAAAACCGCCTCATTATGTAGCAAAATTGTTCACAGAACCATAACAGCTTTCAGTGGAAGATGCCACAGTCTTGTCGCTAACACCAGATGTTAATGTGGTTATTATCCATCGCTGCAGAAAACAAATGGCAGATAAAATTGTTCTTTGATTCTTTGTTGGGGTTTTTTTCGCCTGTCTGACCTTATCGATAATTTGAGGCAGGCCTGGAAGTGTGTAAACAACGTAGATGGAGGCTTTGATAAAAGGAAACCCGTTGGGAGGATGGACAACTTCTCTTCCTAATGGAAGATCTCATACAGGGACAAACCAATAATAAGACATCACACAGACTTAATCGACCGACAGCAATAACACACAATGAGAGTGTTCCTACTAAGAGGCTGAGGATGACCTTATACTCAAAAAGAAAAGCAGCACAACAGTTTCATCTGAGCATATGGCAGTAAAGTGTTATGGGCGCCATTTTTTTGTCAGCATCCATTTTCATCTGTAAGGGATTTACAATACCCTCTTCATTTTGATGCTTCCAACTATGTTTTCTTACAAAATTCAAGTCATTCTTTTTGTATTACTATTATTCTGCAGAAGAACAGTTCACTTACTTCACTTTTCTCGCCTACGTCCATCAGTTATAAATCAAAACTGCTTTATTGGTTGGAGCTCATCAGTTAATTAAGTCACTGTTGGTTATCCTTTAAGCAGAAACCTCACAAAAGGAGTTTGTGTAAAGAATATGGAAAATACGGAGACAAACCTTGTTATAGTCAGGAGTGTAGAGAGTATTAAATGTTATAATAACTCTGTAATGCAAAGATGTCTGTTCTAAGCAGTATAAGCCAATATTTTTGTTTATAAAGCTGTAAAAGTACAAGATGAAAGAATAAAGCTTAAAAAAACTTGTTTTAGCTACCAAATCTATCTGGTTATTCTACACGTGGCCTTTTTATGTCACTGAAACTAAGAACTGTCAGGGGCCTAGGTCTGTGACCCAGCATCCTGAGTTTATTTTTAGTTAGGGTTTAGTTGAGTTTTAATCTAGTTTGTGTTTCATCTGTTTCCTTGTTTATGAGTCTTTTCCTGTCCTCTGTGTTTAACTTTTGGTTATGCTTGTGCTTCTTTTATTTTGAAAGTCTTGTCTTTCCATGTTGAGTGTGTTTAGTTTTGCTTCCCCTGCGGCGTCAGGGTTGTTTGTGTCATCTGTGTTTCCCCAGGTGTTTCCACTTCCCTCTTCTGTTTATTTCCTCTGTCTCCCTCCCTCTGTGTCGGTTTGTCTGTCCATCTCGCTTCATGTCACGTCAGGTCTCAGGATGTTTCAAGCTACTGTTCAGGTCCATGTTGATGTTCATGTTTAGTAGGGGTGCAACGATATTCGTATCGATATTGAACCGTTCGATACAGTGCTTTCGGTTCGGTACGCATATGTATCGAACAATACAACATTTGTAATTTATTTTATCAATTTTCCTTCTGACGATGCTGTCTGTGTTGAGCGCTCAGTGAATCTGCGTTCGACTACTCCGCCTAGGCTGCACTGTCGAGCGCAGATCCACTGAGCGCTCAACACAGACAGCATAGTCAGAAGGAAGAGCGCAGGGCAAGCTAGCGAGACAGAAGTTAAGCTCTCCTTGCAAGATGGACCTCCCCCACTCTCATTCAGATCTGGCGTTTGGAATTATTTTGGTTTTCATGTGACGTATGACCCTGAAGGTAAGCGAGTCATGGACTAAAGTAAAACAGTATGTTGGATGTGCCATGCAATGCTCAATTACATTGGTGTGAACTAGTGTGTTAGCGCAGTTAGCTCGTTAACGTGTTGGCCGTCTAGCCCCATGCACGGAGCGATCGGCGGTAGCTCGTTAACGGAGATTTGCCGTGTTGTGGCGTTAAGGTCATTTCAACGAGATTAACCTGAAAGCACTAGTGGGAACACAACGAATATGACTGCACATTTACGCCGACATCATCCTAGTGCAAAGACAAGTGGAAGCAGACAAAAAAAAGCAAGCATGCTACTAACTTTAGCCGAGTCATTTAGACAGCTGTTAGCACATGATTCTCCTTATGCTGCTGAGAATATAGCCCAGAAGAAGCGGATAGTATAGCTTTTATTTTGGAAAGAGACATTTCTCTGTAATAAACTCTCTTTTCCAAAGATGAGTGATTCCTCAATCAGATACAGGGCTTGCAATATCGCTAGCCCGACGTCCCGGGGCTAGCGATTTTTTCAGTCGGGGTACCAAAATCTATCGCTGTCAAAATAAAAAACACGCACAAGGGTGAGGGTTAAATTTAAAAACTGTACTTTTGAGTTAAAATATATATTTATAATTTTAATAAATGACAAATTAAAAATGCATGAACATTTTTTTGTATCGAAAAAATATCGAACCGTGACACCAAAGTATCGAACCGAACCGAACCGTGAATTTTGTGTATCGTTGCACCCCTAATGTTTAGATTACTTCACGCCAAAGTTGTGCATGTACTTGTTTAGTTTCATGTTGTGGTTTCACGTTCTAGTTTTCATGTGTAGTTTAGATGTCCCCCGTTTAGTTTAGTTTGGTTATGCCCCTGTTCGCCCTGCCGTGTTTTGTGTTCGTGTATTCAGCCTATTAAACGGCTCGCTTTGTGTTACACTTAGTTTCCTTCTCTTCCGTGTTTACATTTTAGTCTCCTTCACAAACACACCGGCCAATTCGGTCGTAACAAGGACAGTGGTGGAAGGTTAATTTTCTCCATTTTATCTCTTTATAAACTGCTACTAGTTACATTAGATGATGAAATAGTGAAACAGACAGAGGAAAAATCCAGCATTTAATCTCTATTTAATCAAGATTTCCAAAAGCGTGGGAGCCAGATGTGGTCCAGAGCCCGTTCAATGGCCAGGTCTGTTCTAGAAGAACTGCTGCTGCACAGCTGGATGCCAACTCCATAAACAAGCAGGTGCCTGATTTTGCTAATGTGTTGGTTTTTTTCTTCTTTTTGTTGTAGTTGTCTGTCGCCCGAGTATCTTATACCACCATGACCGGCTGAGCTATGATTGGACAGTTGCTGTTTGCAGAAGTTCAGTCTATCTAAAGCTCAACAAAAGGAAAGAGCATTCATTGAATTCACATTATGCAACCTACAAACCTCACACTAATAGAAATGGCATTTTCTTTCTGTTCTTTTCCAGAGTGAAAATTTGACATTTACTGCAGCAAATCACATGTCTGCTCACACACAGACTACAATGTCAGACATGTGAAAACATCACTCCTAGCTGGATAGGGAACCTTCTCCATTGCAGCTGGATCAATAGAGCAGCCTACTGCTTTGCATCAGGGCATGAAGGACTGACAGGTTTTCTATTCTCAAGGCTGACACACCACCTGAAGTGCAGAACCTAATCTCATTTTCAGCCCCCACTCATTCTATCATTCACAGCTCCACCTCTGTCATACTCATTCTCTTGCATTCATATCATTTTTCATTATCACCGCCGCCATCCATCAAGTAGCTTCACTCTCCCACACACAACATTCAAAGAAGTGAACATTATTGACATTTTCTGTTCTTTAAAACAATCTGCCCCTTCGGCTGTAGTATTTTTCATTGACCAGAGATCAACTTCAAATGGCATCCCCTCTGTCATTCATTTCTAAATGTTAATATCGGACGAGTCACTTCCTCAATTTATCATTTTTCATCTTCTATTTCGAGGACTTCAAAGTATTCTTATTTATCTGCTCGCCGTGTCCTTATTTCTTTGACTTCACTGTTCTCCAAAGAACTAATTTAAAATGCAAAAGCGGACCAAAGGGTGACAGAAAGAAAAAGTATTGAATTAGGCTGTACGGTGCCACGGGGCACTTATAACCTTTTTCCAGTACTTTTCCTTTATCTACACTGTTAACAACTCATCTCCTTTTTCTGCTCTTGACTTTATCTTTTCCAAGCAAGCACAGTGACTGGTTTCTCTACAGGTCTTTATCGCCCGTGGGGCCGAGCAGACCATTACCAATCCCTCTGGGGACAGCCCTGCACGCACCGGGTAGAAACGAAGAGAGTAAGGGAGTAGGAGGCCAGCTGAGGACTGATGTTCGAGCGCAAAATAAATGAATTACAACTGCTATTGTCAAAGTAGCTAGTGCCTTCCAGCATTTGAGAAAGATAAGGCCACGTCAGCAAGTGTTGTTGTCTTCCTTCCAAGGAGAGAGGCGGCTGGCGCTGACCTTTTGAATTGTCCTCCAGGCAGTTCAGGATCAACTGCCAGATTTGGCCAGAAGAGAAGCAGCTGAGTGGACATGAATAAAAAAGTGGAAGTGAGACAGATTTTCTCTTCTTGACTGTTTCTTTTTATGCGTTGGAACTCCAAAAAGGCTCCAAAAAGAATGGACAACTGGTGCTTAATGATGACAATTCGGGCAAATAAAACAGCAATCAGCAAACATAACACCATATTCAACACATGTGATTGCTAAAGCAGTAGCATGAAAAAAGTTGCTGTATGCTGCAAAAAAGCTGCTCTATGTATAAACTGTATCTTTAATTAAATTGGACATTGTTAAGAATGTCACCGTTTCACATATTTTAGGTGCAAAAGTACCCAACTCCTATGTTGGGACTAAAAAGGAGCACTTGAAGGCAATCACAAAGCCATACCTCAAATGTGTTCACTGATTATTTCCTCTTATGTGCTTAAAGGTCTGCTAATCAAAAAAAAATCTCCCGCTGCAGTCCCGCATATTCTTAGCACTACATGGCTGACCATCCATGGAACAGCCTAATTATACGCAAGCCCTAGTGAGGGAAAAAAAAGCGTTCCCTAACTCAGAATGGAACAACATGAACGCAGGAATCATCCGGCATTAAAAAAGACGTTTTCTGCGCATGCACGAGTGACTCTATTTGCACTAGTTGTTCCCACCACAGCCAGACCGACATAGGTGGGGTTATCAGCAGCCCTGAACAAACCAAAAGACAAGCCTTCACTAGCTTTGGCCACAATCCAACCTACTGTATATCAGCTATTAAGTAACTCATTAACAGAGATTAGTTTAGTTATTAAACCTATACTACTTTTAATACATTGCAGTCTGTTAAAATGTAACCTACCCCTTAAAACTTAGACACTAATGAACAGGAACTGCAATTTTGCTGTGTGACTGAGGAGTCATTTGTAAGGCAGAGACTTGACCGTACACACTTTAACATATTTGGTGTAAATAAATAACAATTGGACATTTTTTAATGTACATTTTTCATACTTGACTGTCACCACCTTGTTTACAGCTCTCTGCTACCTGCAGTGTCAATATGCATGTCCCAGCTTGTTTGTTACACGGTGTGCTTAGCAACAGTGTATGTGTGTGTGTGCACATGAGACAATGAGGATAAGATCTCCCCTGGGGTTCCAAAGGTCGGTCAGTGGTGCAATTAACCATGCAATCAGGCTCTAACCTCTATTGCTAAAAGACAAACTAGATAACCACGTGGCCCTGATTCATTTTGTCTCCATTCAGTCTGTAAAGTGTCTATCAGCATCACTCTCAGCAGCATGGTTAAAGAGCAATCCCACACCACTGTTCTACAAAATGAACATGTCCTAAGGCCCAGCCAGACCGCTAAGAACCAGCTTCTATCAGGTCGGTGTTTATTTTTTAATTATGCATTAAGATATTAAGATTTTTTTGAGGACAGTAATCACCTCTAAATGCATTTCCTCTTTAAATCAGTTTGATGCTACTACAATCCAGAGCCAAAAAGATGCATCAAGGCTCATCAAATTTGGAAGTGTGGCCCTGACAACAGCTGTGATACGCCAGACTGGTCAACCTCATCTTCCCCTGTAGCGTATTGGAGGCCAAGAAGCTGCGAACAGACGCAGTCTGGGCGTGTGGCGAAAGAAGCCGAGACTTTCTTCCCGTCTTGCTCAGTTGTGGCTCAGGGGTGGTGCAGAAATCCATAACCCTTACCTCCTGACACTTAGCAGCACTTTATCAGCCAGTCATCACCCGCAGAGTACACATAACACAGCCCTGGAAAACACGCTCTGTCCCTTAAGTATATTTAAAAAGCTTTCATAACAGCGGATACAATATTGATAAAGTGTGGTGCCTCTTTAAATCACTATCCATTAAGATCAGCAGAATAGGTGTGTGTTTTGTTTTTTTTCATTAGGTAAAAAAAACCACATTAAGTTAAAATGCTGTGATATGCTGATAGCCTCTTAAGACCCAACACTGTATTCAGGCAATTTTAATAGTTAATTACAGATGCAGTGGCTGCTTGACATTTACATAAAAATTAGATTTTCTGAATTAAACTTGTATGGTTTAGAACTCTTCTGCTATTTGTCTTCACAGAATCTAAGCACGGGGAAAAGGGGATCTATTTGTGCAAAAAACTATAAAATAACAATACTAATGAAATGTTTGAGGAAGCGTTCATAAATCAGCTTTTTCATAACATCTAATTATGTGCACCTAACAACCGAGCATATGTTCAAATGTAACTCAGGTGCAGCTCTCTGACAATAATAGCTTGAGAATATACACATATGGCTCTGCTTCACTGTCCTACATTCAATGCCAAGGGTATTCACACATTCCTCTCTAAAGCCTGCCCATTCAGTTTCACTGCAGCAACCAGGCCTTAAGGGCTTCATGCATATTAGTGGTTCCCCTTAGCAACGCTGCCTGGACAACACGTCTGTCCCATCTTGACCAAAGCAGGGGAAATTTTTGACACTGCGATGCACTGTTCCAGTTTATCTAGAGGTGTTTTATAAATACAGTACCGCCAAATACTGTTGTTATTAATACTAAGACATGTAGGACCCCACACACAGATTTCTGTACTTCATGATTTCTTGTGGTGATGCTGGTCAACATTAAGAGCAAAATGAATGGTAGTTAACTAACTTGCAGGGGAAATGAGGGATGGCTGTGGAAAAGCAATCACAGGGCTCATTATTTGGCACATGAATAAATTCACGCACAGACTGACAGCTTAATGTAAGGATTATTAATTACAGGATTCTTGCTTTTTGCCTCTTTAGGGGTATTTTTTCCTGTAATGACGCATTATTTATCTGTGTTTTACACTGAGTCTGGTGGGATCTCTGTATCAAGACACCATCGGTATCGTAAGAATTGTGACATGTCACAGACGTGCTGCCATCTCTAATCTTTAGAGTCAGGCATTACACTAAACTGAACTGCTAAAATTAGCGTCTATGTGACCTTTTCTTCTGGGATTAAACAATATTTTAGCTTTAGACCTACATAATCTTTGTCTTGCCTCTCAATATCTAAAGAGATAGATAATAGGCATAAATTCTTGGAAGTCCATTCATTAGTTTCCTGGATGCACCAAAGGCTAAATTTAACATTGCTCCAGTGGAAAGACCAGCTGTCAGCACCCATTTAGTATAATTTCTAGCACTAAAACACTGAACAGATTCAATTTGTAGAGTTCCTTTTTTTCTGTGAATCATGAGCAGATGAGACCAGAGGTAGAATTTCCCCCACCGGACTCAGACGAGAGGCAGAGCAGTTTTGTGTCTTTGATATTCAGAGAAAGAGAGACAATGCAGTGACAGGCTAATGTTTTTGGATTCGATTTTCATTAGCTCCTTGTTATCAGTGGTCGATCCCATTAACGTGTCAGCAGGGTAACATCAGAGGTTTCTAGGGACAGAGGGTGAAGACATGTAACATGCACACCATGGTTTGGTCATATCTGTGGATGGAAAGCTAATGAGCTACTCAGGAGAGCAAATCAGTGGCAGCTGACAAAAGCTGACATGATAGGAAGTTATTCTCAAAGCACTTCAGGGGTAATTAGTCCAGTTATACTACATGCACTAGAAAGATATTGTTGCTTTTGTTGTTGTATTTTAAGTTCCACTCAAAGTTGGCTTTGTGGTGTTTAATTGTTTTGTTCCAGGCACGTTGTATCCCAAAGTATTACAGTCAACAGTGATAAATTAGCACATCACCATTCAAGCAAAAACATGCTTATGCAATCTCCTCGAATTCTCTCTTCCAGCGTCTTCATCCACACATACAAACACATGTGCACGTGTGTATATAAACCTACATGTTGACACTTGTGTGACAATGATGTCAACAGACCATTTACTGCATGCGTCACCATTGTCATCAGACACGCTGTCCAGTAGCACCATTCATCTTTTGACACTAAACCCTGCCACCTCTAAGCTGCTGGATGCCAACACATTTAAGGTGAATGGTAAATGGACTGGTTCTTTGTAGCGCTTTTCTACTCTACTTGAGCACTCTAAGCACTTTATATATCCCTCATTCACACAAGCACATTTTCCCATGCTTTTTCTACTGAAGAGCTTTCTATCCAACATTCACACTCTGATGGATACATCGCAGAGAAACTTGGGGTTCAATAGCTTGCCCAAGGATGTCTGGCATGCAGATTGGAGCAGTCAGGCATCGAACCACCAACCTTCCAATTAATAGATGGCTCCTACAGCCAAACCTTAAAAGTGCTTCAACGGTGACAGAGTTTCTGTCTGCAGCACATTGTTGGCTCCGCTAACACTGCATTGCATTTATTTATTTGCACCCACTGAATGACCAGTGCGAACAGCAGCACTGCCATGTGGCAGCAAGGCGCTGCACAGAAAGAGGGATTCTGTCCACTCCATGGCAGAAGGACTTCAGCGGCTGATGGATGGACAGGTGCCAGGCTCGGCCCAAGATGAGGCCACAGTCTAGTGCCAGACAGATAAATCTCAAGCAGACACTGATAGGCTGCAAAGTCATCATAATGACAGGTGGGCTGGAGCCAAAGGCAGGCGGCTGCGGTGCCGCCCATCCCAGAGGTGTAATGTGCTTGTGATTAACTGTCAATCCCTCCTGTTTGGTGGACAGACGTTCAAGCACAGTAAGAAGCACTCATCATTGTGACAGCTACTGTAGCTCTGACCTTGGGCTTCACCAAGAGGGCTGCACACATTTCCTTAGAAATTTCTATAAATGTAAACAATTAATCCAAAGCAATTAAGAATAAGTCTGGTTTTTTTGTTTCTTTTTTATTGAGATTCATACACAGCATTGCAATAAACTACAAGTACGCCACAGAGCGAAGCAGCTCTTTAAAGGAGAAAGGGTTTTTTCATGGACGGATGTTTTTATATGTTACAAAAGGACAAATGCTGCTGTTAATAATGAACTTATTGATGGCGCAATTAACTGCTTCAAGTTTCAGCATTAGTGTCGGCTTCTTAATTAGCTTTCCATCCATCTAAATGTCAGGCAAGTTTTGTTTTTCAGACAATTAAAAACATGACAGTTATGTGAAAATTTGAAGTAATTCCCTAAAGATTTACAGAACTGTAAAAAAGCAGTTCTCTCTAAAAATTTACAATAAAACAATTATTTAACAATAAAAAGAGATCCAAGCTGAATCTTGAAGCTCAGCATGACACCATCCGAAACCTCGGGATTGCTTGTTTATGCGTGTCCCTGCCCACAGAACCGCTACTATACACTCTTAAGAAAGAAATCAGTACGTGATGGCTTATTGTGATTCAAACAAAACATGCTTTTCTTTCCAAAGCGACTGCTGCTGACAGGGTTTAGCGCTCAGTGAGTTTTTCTCAAACATCAACTCAGAGCAGCTCTTTCAATCACTGAGTTACATATCTGATTGTCAAAGTTAGTCTTAATAATCCACAGTCTGCACTGACAGCTGTGTTCATCGGAGCTCCTTTCTACAGTTGAAGTGCCTTGAAAAAAAACATTTTTTGAAATCCACCCAGCGTACTGACAGACGCTGTATCTGAAAACAAACCCTGCTTTTTCACTGCTGTCCACAGTGAAGGTGGGTATCGCTCCAAACTAACTGTGGTTTCTGCTTCCTAAGGACTTTTAAATGCTTTCTTAATGTGTGATGTTTTATTTCACTAGAAAACCTATATCATGCCCAGCTAAAACTGGCTGTTTGCCAGGTACAAAGAGTGAAATGGAGCCAGATATATTACATCCATATATCTTTAGAACTTAGCAAATATGTGCATGACTAGATACCACTGAAGGTACATCCTATATTTGTCTTGTAATACAAGTACGTCAGTAATGGCAGTGCAAAGCTGGGATAAAAACACACATTAAATGTTCATAATTCACTCATCTTTGCCTGCTATGTGCTTTCACATGCTGCAAAAAAACCAAAAAAGGCCTATTTGTTTAAATTTTATTTATGCACATAGGAAAATGTGGCTGACCCATCACCACTAGGCACCATTAGTTCTCATACCTGACTCATCTTGAGTGAAGGATGAACGTCACGGGAAAAAATCCAAACTTCAGGCAGAAAGCGCTCGGCTATATTAAACAGCTGCACTAACCGTAAAATGTCAAAACCATAGGTGCTGCCAGTTACCAGCTTTGGAGCGCGAATACAAAAATACGTTTCTGCATATTGACAGAACGAGAAATTCAATAATTATACAATATTCTCAAGATGTTTTATGCAAATTAACGAATGCAACAAAGTGCCATAAGCGCTATTGGGACTGTAGTCATCATCTGATGAGGAACGCCTGTTGTTTGAAAACAAACACCTGCTGTGGGTTGAGATGGCCGTGTGGCAATGTTACGGTATATTACAGCAGCTGTGACTAACTCCAAAAGTACGTTTAAAGCAACAGGTGCTGAATTCACGGCGTGGAGTGTGAAGGTGGTTGCTCCCACCACCCCAAAGTCATGCTTGTTATATTAATTGGTGATTCTAAATTGGCCATTGGTGTTAATATCAGAGTGAATGGTTGTCTGTCTCTCTATTAGCCCTCTGAGACCTGTCCAGGGTGTGCTGTGCCTTTTGCTTTCACCTCTCAACCCTGACTTGGATAAACTGTTAAGAAAAGGCTTGTATGAACACCATTAAAAGCCCATTCGTGATTTTTTTTTTTTGCAGTTTTTCTTTCTTTTCTATTATATTCTTCTATTCTAACACTATTTTCTGCTGCTGAAGGATCACATTCATACACAACAGCAAGCCAAAGCTAGTTGAACCCTCTCCTCCACCATAAAAGTGGTTTCTGTTTTCCAAAGCTTGGTAGAAAGTATGCTTTTCTTCCTCTGTTTTGTTTAACCTCCCATCGATTACTACCTCTGGCTGGCTGAGAGCAGAGAGACTTTTTTTTTTCTCCCTTTTTTGTGGTGCCTCTCTGCGGTGTGACATCCTTGTCCTGACAATAACACTAGGAGAGGAGAACAAAACCTTAAGAAAAAAAAGAGAGAGGGAGAGAGACAGAGATGCAGCGAGGCAGCACGGCCGCACAGCCAAACGCACTTTCCCGAGCCTTTGTTTTCAGCACATTGCCTTGAGTATGCAACTATGCAGAGTAAAACACAAAGAAGAGTGATTAAAACAGACACAGGGAAAACAAATTTAGACTCGGTATTCCTCGTGACGGTTTTCCTTCCTTCGCTGCACGCAATGTTGTAATTGTGCTCTTCTGCTATCTTTTTTGTTACAGTCTGCTTCTGACATTACATTCTCCTGCTTTCTTGTCTATCTGTGTACCTTAAGGTTTGCGGATGATGAGTTGAGCACAGTTCAGTACTGGGATGTCTGCCCTCCGGCAAAGTGGCATTCTCTCAAACTAAGAGCCAGGCTGAATATACATAGTGAAAGTGTTTTTTTTACTTAATCTGCATTTTGATGATACGGTTTGTCCTTTCACATGTGATAAAGAGAAATAGGAAAACAATTACTTGCATTCCTCTTGTACTATCAGTGCTCTGTCAATCTGGGGAATTAATGCACACAAGCCTTTGCAAATTTACAGAACTGCGGAGAAGCCATCTTCAGTGTTTCTTGAAAGGCACAGTCATTTTTACAAATGCTTGCTTTAAAATAATCAATAAAACAAAGTGAACAAAACCTTTTCTTTCCCTCCCAAAAAACTTGCCTGGTTTTGAAATCTCGACGGACAACTCAGACTCCGCTTCACCTCCTTGTCTGCCAGGGCTTTTATCTGTACCTCTTGCTTAAAAAGGATCAGAAACTGTCAACTGCCAGACTCTGAAGAGCTGCAGCATGGCCATTAGGCAACCACGGAGACTGCTGTGCTCGCTTTCAGAGGGTTTGCGATAGAGCGGCTCTAAAAAGCTCTGCCAAGCCCCAGCCTAAGGGAGCTCCTGCAAGCTCGGGGCCCTATTTCTGCTCCTACATCCAGACTGCACTCATCAGCCAGTCTGTCTGCAATCAACAATAGAGCCAGATGGACAGAGACTGAAGGATCCACCGGCTGGCTCTACTGTATAGGCAGCCAAGAAGTACAGTGCTCGAAGTAACTTTGTTAAGTCGTGAGGACATTTGTTTCAGAGAATAAACAGGTGCATGGGCACCTGGTACCCACACAGTGTTTTTAACCTCTGTTTGTCCAGCTGGTGTTTGCTGAGCATGCACATGCTATTTTAGAGACAAGCACGCACATATGTGCTTCTTTACTGCCATAACATGATCCTGTCTGCAAAACGCAAAGTCCATAATGGGCCAAAGCGTGTATGTGGTCTTTGTCCCTGCAAGGACACCACCAGCACACTGATTAAACTACGCACCGCATCTCATTAATTCTGACCATACCAGGGGGAAAAAGCTGTTATATTGAAAGATACAGTGTGCTACTGTTGTATTATGTGGAAACATGTGCATGTTTATTGTTTTAACATTTTTTCAGGCATGAATGTAATTTAACATTCTAGATGCGCCATATTTAAATTAAAAAGTGCCACGAGAACAGCTCGGATGAAGTGTTTAATCAAAAGGCATAATTATTCATTCAAGACTTTCTGGGAAGAAGAGTCTACAATTAGAACATTGAGAAGAGTTACTGCACATCATAGAGCTGTGGTTTCAAAATGACTTCAAATATCTAAATGTGGTTTGTTTGGTTTTTGTTTGGCAAAGATTGTCTTTCATCTTTAGTGGTCTTAAAGCACCAAATTACATGGTTTTGCACCATATGTTCAAATATCACCTGACAAGTATCTCTCAGCTAAACAGTTTTATTGTTTGTTTGTTTTTTCCGGGTTTTGCCAAAGCTAATTTAGGATGTGCAGTCCCATTTTTCCACACACTGGGTTAGTGTTCCTTCAGCTAAATCCAGCATGCTTTCTTTTTATTTGACTTCATAATGAAAAAATAGCACTAGTCCCAAAGTAGATGGCTTACTTAATAGCCAAAACAAAGCTTATCAGCCATCTGCTTGCATTGCATTTAAAAGTCCCAGAGGTCTTATGAGACCAAATGCAAAGCATGTTAGGAACAAAGAGGGCAGACTGTACATTTCTGTGTGGTTCAGTGACCTGTTGAGCCTCACAGGGCACGATCCTTATGAAAGGAAGCCAAGCAGAACCACAGGGGGAGTAAAAAAAAAAAAAAAGCCAGAAAGCCAGCGGCATTTGCAGACGAGCCTTTGAAGTGTGGATAGGGTAGATAGGGCTAAACCTTTATGCTTAATACGTCACAGAGAGGATTTAAAGCTGCTCCCTGCCTATGTAAACAAGCAGGGATGGTCCATGTGTCCGTACACATTTATGAAAACATTGTCTCTGGAAATTTTTTTTTGTTTTTTTTAAGCACACACTAATAAACATGGGCAGTAGTACTGGCATATTTGCATATATGAGGGAGCTGATTTAAGCCGTTCCTTATTTGCATTGTCTTTGAAGTGCTCCTATTGGTAGTGTAAAGGAGTTCGACCCGTTAAAGCCCACAGAAACAGGATTAGTCTAGCCCCGCTTCCTAATTAATTGCCGGGATGTTTGGCTAATAAATCTTGGTTATCTGGCCCTCTAATCGTAGCAGGAGATAGCAGGACTCTGACCCAGCCGCTGGAATGTTTAACAGTCTGTGCTTTCTGTAATCAAGCTCAGAGAAATGTGGAGGGAATATCTGCTTTATTTTGCTCTTCTCCTAATTTAATTAACAAAAAGATAGGCCACTGCATTGCGGAAATTGTAGTGCATCATTAGATTAGTCGCTAATTGGATACCAGTTCTCTGTAGCGAGTTCTGCTGTGTGTGTTTTTAAGAACTTTTCTTGAAGAAGCAAAGTTAGGAATTGTTTGACTGTGGTAGATAGTTCTAGTACACATAGATGGAGTGTCTTGAGACTGACATGCTAGCAGACATCTGAGTAGAAAACATAAGGACACCCTCACACCCAGAGGCATACAAGGCTACAGCAATGAGCACACGCTGGGAAGGCAAGTAGCTTGTGTTTGGCTGCTCCCGCCCCACCACAGACTGCTGGCCTCTCCAGAGAATTGGAGCCGAAATCTTAGTCTACCTCTCAGAGACTGTTGCAACATGTCTGAGCGAGAGGGCATTTGTAATGCACCAACCAGGGCTCGAACAGAACTGCAATGTCATCTCATTCTCAATATCATGAGCAAAGTGTGAAATAAAACTCAGTGTTAGACTGGATAGAATATTTTGAGAGAGGGTTGGGGGGGCAGAAAGTGAGCAAATGAGTGAGAGAAAAGCTGAGATGCAGGTGCAAATGTGCAGCTCGAGATTCAGTGAAATGGAAAACGTGTGTGTGAGGACTTTGGTTAGTTATGTTGTGAGGACATAAGTCTGCTTGGATAGTCTCGTGATGGGGACTTGGTCCAAACCTGGTGCTCTTTTAAAAAAAAACAAAAAAAAAAAAACGAAAAAACATGAAACTAAGTATTGCAACTGAGCTTAGTAAGGTTAGGTTCAGCTAAGTGAAAGTGAATTTTATGTCCTGTGTGCATGTGCAAAAATAGATGCGTGTGATCCTGGGCTGGGAAGACTCCTCTGCTCCCAGAGAGGCCCCAGATAAATTAGGTTAAGTGATGTGCAAATCCCACAGCTGTTTGAAGGATCGTTTTGCAGCCATATAAGGGGCATCCAGCTGCGCGTCGAAGATCGTCCCCGCCACCTCAAAGGGAACACACGGGACGACGAGAGGAGTGGCAGAAAGCCGCAGGAGCACTTTGAAACACTATATTTCCCACAAGTTAGATTTTGAAATTCCCTGTTTTCTCAGCAAAGAAAAACATCACAATCAAAGCATATAAAAGAATATGAGTTTCCTCTGAAGTTATGATTATGGCTTTTTCTATTGCTCCCTTTAGAGAGCAAGGCCCTTAGCAAGGTGACAAGGAAGCCGCCCGCATAGCGGTGGGAGCTGGAACTTAATAATTGTACTGTCACAATAAAACTGATGCAGAGCCTCCAGATTTCAGTTTATGGCTTTGCTTCAGAAAAACAAAAAAACAGCTGATTCGCTAAACATGGCTGCCTTACGCTTCCCTACACAAATCAATTACTGTCGGTGAAGAACATAAGTCAGCAAAGTGGATGCATGCAAGATGGTGTGCATCTACGTGCCTGTGCCAACTTTATTCACGCATGTCTTGCGTTTGTGTGGCACCAATTTACTGCGTGTGGCAGTGTCCTCATTCCCATCGTTTGAGTTTAATATCTGAGCAAATGCTGTCAGACAGCTCTTTGGGAAGAACCCCCAGCAGTCATTAGCTGTAACAACCTGGGAGTGTTCCTCGGAGGGCTACGCTCTTCACTGCGATTAATTCAATTCAATTCAATTTTATTTATATAGCACCAAATCACAACAAAAGTCACCTCAAGGCGCTTTATACTGTACAGGAGATACAGAGAAAAACCCAACAATCATATGACCCCCTATGAGCAAGCACTTTGGCGACAGTGGGAAGGAAAAACTCCCTTTTAACAGAAAGAAACCTCCGGCAGAACCAGGCTCAGGGAGGGGCGGCCATCTGCTGCGACCGGTTGGGGTGAGAGAAGGAAGACAGGATAAAAGACATGCTGTGGAAGAGAGACAGAGGTTAATAACAGATATAATTCAATGCAGAGAGGTCTGTTAATACATAGTGAGCGAGAAAGGTGACTGGAAAGGAAAAACTCAATGCATCATGGGAATCCCCCGGCAGCCTATGTCTATTGCAGCATAACTAAGGGAGGATTCAGGGTCACCTGGTCCAGCCCTAACTATATGCTTTAGCAAAAAGGAAAGTTTTAAGCCTAATCTTGAAAGTAGAGATAGTGTCTGTCTCCCGAATCCAAACTGGAAGCTGGTTCCACAGAAGAGGGGCCTGAAAACTGAAGGCTCTCCCTCCCATTCTACTTTTAAA
The DNA here is from genome assembly GCF_041146795.1 of Maylandia zebra. NCBI lineage: Eukaryota > Metazoa > Chordata > Actinopteri > Cichliformes > Cichlidae > Maylandia > Maylandia zebra. The sequence goes on along the minus strand of NC_135177.1, from coordinate 8,421,907 downwards.
TACTCTAGGAACAACAAGTAGGCCTGCAGAGCGAGAGCGAAGTGCTCTAATAGGGTGATATGGAACTACAAGGTCATTAAGATAAGATGGGGCCTGATTATTTAAGACCTTGTATGTGAGGAGCAGGATTTTGAATTCAATTCTGGATTTAACAGGAAGCCAATGAAGGGAAGCCAAAATAGGAGAAATATGCTCTCTCTTTCTAGTCCCTGTCAGTACTCTTGCTGCAGCATTTTGGATTAACTGAAGGCTTTTCAGTGAGTTGTTTGGACATCCTGATAATAATGAATTGCAGTAGTCCAGCCTGGAAGTAATAAATGCTTGAACTAGTTTTTCAGCGTCACTCTGAGACAGAATATTTCTAACTTTAGAGATGTTGCGCAAATGGAAGAAAGCAGTCTTACATATTTGTTTAATATGTGCGTTGAAGGACATGTCCTGGTCAAAAATGACTCCAAGGTTCCTCACAGCGTTACTGGAGGCCAAGGTAATGCCATCCAGAGTAAGAATCTGGTTAGATACCATATTTCTAGGCTTTTCAGGGCCGAGTACAATAACCTCAGTTTTATCTGAATTAAGAAGCAGAAAGTTAGCAGCCATCCAGGTCTTTATGTCTTTAAGACATTCCTGCAGTTTAACTAATTGGTGTGTGTTATCTGGCTTCATGGACAGATAGAGCTGGGTGTCATCTGCATAGCAGTGAAAATGTATGCTATGTCTTCTAATGATACTGCCTAAGGGAAGCATATGTAAACAGAATTGGTCCTAGCACTGAACCCTGTGGAACTCCATAATTAACCTCAGTGTGTGAAGAGGACTCTCCATTTACATGCACAAATTGGAGTCTATTAGATAGATATGATACAAACCACTGCAGTGCAGTACCTGTAATACCTACAGCATGCTCTAATCACTCTAATAGGATATTATGGTCGACAGTATCGAATGCTGCACTAAGGTCTAGCAGGACAAGCACAGAGATGAGTCCACTGTCACAGGCCATAAGAAGATCATTTGTAACCTTCACTAAAGCTGTTTCTGTGCTGTGATGAGCTCTGAAACCTGACTGAAACTCTTCCAATAAGCCATTCCTCTGCAGATGATCTGTTAGCTGTTTGACAACTACTCTTTCAAGGATTTTTGATATGAAAGGAAGGTTGGAGATTGGCCTATAATTAGCTAAGACTGCTGGGTCTAGAGATGGCTTTTTGAGTAAAGGTTTAACTACAGCCAGCTTGAAGGCCTGTGGTACATAGCCGATTATTAGAGATGAGTTGATCATATTAAGATTGAAGCATTAATTAATGGCAGGACTTCTTTGAGCAGTTTTGTAGGAATGGGGTCTAAAAGACACGTTGATGGTTTGGAGGAAGTAATTATTGAAGTTAACTCAGAAAGATCAATTAGAGAAAAAGAGTCCAAATGAATATCAATGGTACTAAGAGTAGCTGTAGATAATATTACATCTGTGGGATGATTATTGGTAATTTTTTCTCTAATGATAAAAATTTTATTTGTGAAGAAGTTCATGAAGTCATTACTGGTTAGCCTTAAAGGGATGGTTGGCTCAGTAGAGCTCTGACTTTTTGTCAGCCTGGCTACAGTACTGAAGAGAAACCTGGGGTTGTCTTATTTTCTCATTTCAGGGACGAATAGTAAGATGTTCTGGCTTTGCGGGGGTCTTTCTTATAAAGCAGCAAACTATTTCTCCAGGCTAAATGACGATCCTCTAAATTTGTGACACGCCATTTCCTCTCCAGATTACGAGTCATCTGTTTTAGGGTACGTGTTTGAGAATTATACCACAGAGTCAGGTACTTCTGATTTGAGGCCTTAGTTTTCACCAGAGCTACAGTATCCAGAGTCGTACGTAGTGAGGAGATAAAATTATTAACAAGATAATCGACCTCTGTTGGAGTAGCGTTCAGATAGCTGCTCTGCTCTGTGTTGGTACAGGGCATTGAAGATGATAACAGTGGGTGGATTATATTCTTAAACTTAGTTACAGTGCTTTCAGAAAGACATCTACTTTGATAAAGTCTTCTCGCCACTGCTGTGTAATCAATTATTGTAAATGTAACGATTACAAACAATAAAAAGACAGCCGGGCCAACGATGCCATGATTGAGCTAACTTTGCGGGCATCGGCGATGGTCTAACACTATGCAATAAACATTTAGAGTTTTATACCTTTTTGTTTTCCACAACAATTTTGAGACATCAAGCTGTGGCTTGCACAAGCATCTGCAGCCTCATTCCGTTCACCATAGCAAAAATACAGTTCCCACTTTGTGCCATACTGCAGTCAGTATGTCTGAAGGTAGGAGGCACTGAACAGATTTGATGGAGGCAGTAAAAACTGCAATGGCTGTGAAAAAGGAATCGAATGTGGTAATCCTACAGATGCCATAAAAGCACACAAGGCACTCCTCGAAACGTGCATCTCTCATTTTCCAAAGCTGTTGTAACCTCTATCCTCTTTATTTCCGAACTTACCAGCTAGGCCAACATTTACAGTCAGAGCGGAAAATGTATTCTATCTGCAGACCATCCAGTATTAGAGGGAGGCCTTTGTTTCTCACAAATATAATCTCCACAGACTTATTATCACCCCCCAACACACACACACACACACACACACACTCTGTCTCCAATGACATTGAAGAATCCTCATGAAAGCCAACCCCTCCTCTTCTAATTTGTCAGCTATGCGTTTGGAGGAGAGGGTGTAGAAGAAAAGTAGGGTTTACATCGGTTTACATTGGCCTATTGAATTTACTCATTTTTTCCAAACAAAATATTTGAAGTAATTGTGATACAACATTTTGCAAAAGTCTTGAGCTATCCCTTTTTTTTCTTTTTCAGTTCTCCAAGTTTAACTGCTTTTTCAGGTCCGTCCTTGTATTTGCAGAATGATGTTTTTCATGTGTTTGTCTCAGAAATGGTCTCTGGCTATCAAGAAGCCATTCTTAAGCAAAGGGAAAAGGTCAAACAGGCTGAAGTATGCCAAATTACACAAGAACTTGACTAAAAATCATTGGCGAATTGAGTGATGAATCCTAATAAAATATGAAATTTTAAGTTCAAATTGTCATCAATATCTATGAAGGCAATCAGAACACAGGTGGTTGTCTACATCTGTAAGTGACGGCATGGTTTTAACAGTCAATAGTCGGTAAAGTACAGATTCAGTGCAGTAAAGCTATACCTGGATAGAACAGCACACAGTGAAACACTATCAGTCATGGACTGAGTCTGGACCTCAACATTATTGAGGTCATATTTTTCATTTACTTCCATTTACTTAGTGAAAAATAAAGAAATGGTGGGTGTATATATCCACCTTTAAAATCTTAAGCTGAAAGCCACGTGCACGACATTGTTAAAATAATATTTTCAGTATTTGACATTTTCATGTGATTTTTTAATAATGGTTTGCAGCTGCAGGAGTAAAATCCAACACAGCAACATCGAGAAACTTTTCTCTGTCAATACAAAGTATGATGCCTCTGGGCACCTGTCAGTACCTGGAACCAGCTCAAAGTCTGTGCACTACAATGCTTAAATAAACTTTGATTTAAGGATTTCAAAGGTGCTAACTCCAAATACTGACAAGTATTTCTTTTTATTATAGACAGAATACTTTAAAATTCTTTAATTAAAGTCTGTAATCTCATATTTTTTCCCTTAATGCACTATGACCTTTGCAAAAGCAGGAAATCATTCACTGGAATACTTATAAAAGGGTGTCAGTAAATTCTTTAACCCATTTAGGCATGACAGTGTTTTAAACACACAAAGAAAAAAGATAATTTTAAATGAAGTTTGAATTCATCTTTGTCTTCAGTCATCTGTGGCGTCCCTTCTTCATCCAAGCCTTACCACCGTCACGTCTTTCACACTACAATAACTTATCTGAAAGGCAATACGCTTCATATGTGTTAATAGAGAATAATAAAGTTTGGTGAAGCAAGAGAAGCCAATTATCAACAGTCTGCTTAAAAGCTTAGAGGTGGTCACACATATTAAACAGACGGCCAGCATGAGAAGCGGTGCAGATATTTCATCAGTCAGATCTGAGATATTACTGTTGTCACTCCTAACTAACACAGCTCTGTGTTAGTTAGGAATTATATTTCAGCTCGCTTCTACCATCTATTTCCACATGTGCTGATTTCCCTCCATATCAGATATCATTAAGGACGGGAGTGAAGTGAAGAAAGGGATGCCAGATCTGATGCAGACTATTTATATTCAGGCAGCTCGGGCTGATCTGAGTAAAAGACAGGCAACAAATTCAGGGAGAGCTCTGCACCCCTGAGACCTGATATAATATATTACTTATTGTGTATAATTCAAATAGCCATCCATCTCTAGTTAGTCATTCCGCTTGCATCAGGCCTTTCACATTCATTATCATATCAGTTAACACGATTTAATGCAAATGGCTCCACCCAGAAGCAGTGCCTACATATCAATTACTGACAGACTGTTGTGCACGACAAGAGTTATTATGGTAACAATGCTGAGTTAAATTGCACCTGAGAGGAAGTGTGTGAATGCGAATGTCAGGCATGGATAAGACATTACCCGGGAACATGAAGAAGAGGAATGAAATGTTTTGTCCCCACTCTATTATTCTATAAAGGACCCTTTTGGCACTTCATGAGCCTCCAACCAGATGCTAACTCAAGGGGACCCTACATCTCAAATCAATGTTATTTCAACAAATGGTGATGAAATAACCTACACTCAGAACCTCTACTGGTAACTAGATTGCCACCCACTATGTCTACAGAAGAAGAAAAGAGCACAGAAATCATTAAGTCTCACAGCTCAGGATCAATAGCTGCATACAAATTGTGCTCATGCCATTTGCAGGGATATTTATCTCTGCAATTCTCTTGCCCCCCAGGTATGAAACATATACAGCAGTTTCAGTCCTAAATGATACATCCATCAACTGGTGAGCCAAAGTGACAGCTGATGTAAATATAGCACATGTAGACACCTTTATTTCCAGGACTCAACAAATAATATGTTTTGAAACAATGACAGAATCATTTTCAGATGCTTTGTGCTTGTGAGATTTAAAGTGCAGGGATGCATGCTTTTACGAGTTCATTTGTGCTGTTTTGCTCTGTGAAGAGTTGCAACTAGTTCTCCCCACTGGGACTTTTTTTTAAGAATGAACCGAGTCCTAGAGGGCACTGCATTTATAAGCAGATGGTGGTGGATTCACACTCCCACAGGAGATCGCTACAACATTTATTTCCCTTTAGAAAAGCAGTCAACCTAACAATGAAAACGAAGCAAACGCCAGAAAATAATGCCTCTCAAATGGCGAGTCAGCAGCGATAACTGCAACATTCTCATCCCACAGCAAAATGAGTTTAATGTATGAGGGATGTATATGTCAGGAATTGGAACAAACCAGAAGAGAGACAAGTTTTTTTCCCCTTCTTTCATTAAATAACTGCAGAGGTCTGATATAGGTTACATTATCTTTGCTCTAAGTACAATTTTCTGCAGAGGTAAACTCTCAGTTATCCAAGCCTGCTGATAAAGTGTCGGCTACACATGGGTAGATACTCCCTTACCATTTTTGTCGCTGATACGTTCTCCCTCGCCTTACTGTGCCTTTTTCTGTTTTGTGCACCAGTGGGCTGTTTCCATTTTGTTGGTGCCATCATCAACACAACACCAGACCAAAACCAAAAATCTATCCTCTATACTCTTTGACTCACATCCATATGAGTCTTCGGAAGTCTTTGCATTTTTCACCAAAAATCATTCTTTAAAAGGAATCAAGACTTTGTTTTTTTTTTTCATGTCACATACTTGATGCTGTTACAAAAGTTTTTAAAAAAGACATCAGCATATCTGTTTGGGTAAAGCTGGCCAAAGACAGTCGAACAAAGACTGGACTGGACAAATGTTTCCGATGTTTGTTGTCTTCACCGCCTGTAAATATCTCTCAAAACTATGAAACATGTAGTTTAAAAAACAGTTTCTGATGCCTAACCTGTAAATTACTACTTTGCCCCAAATCCTCCAGAATACCCCTTGGATATAAGGGTAAAATCCCGGCTCAGTGCAGCCACACATTCCTACTGGTGCGATCAGCCAGCGAAATTTGCCTCCTCAGCACTGGTGACTGCTTCATCTTTACCCCGTGGCAATAACGCCAAGTCGATTGCAACTGTTCATGGAAATTTAGTAGAATCTTTGATGGATGTTTAATCATTTATGAGCATGTTAGAAATGACTCATGCTCAGTACTAAACTACAATCATTCAAAGAAAGTACACAGTTTGACAAGTTTAAGTTAAAAATTCATAGAAAATAAAGAAAGACAGATAAATGAAATCAGTTTTTGTATGTTAATCTGGAAGCTTTGAAATTGGTTTTTGCATGCTGTCACATTTGTGCAAGTAATTCCTTAGTTAAAGCTCAAGCTTTTGTGTCAGGGCTGAAACAGCCATTCTCAAAGTCAAGAGGAGAGCAGCCCACTTAAAATTCACAAATTCCCACGGGGCCCACCCAATCTTAAATCTTCACTTTAATCAAATTAAGAGAGAAAAACAATTTCCTTGAAAATGTTATTCAAAAAGCATTAAAAAAAAACAAAAACACAGGCTGTTAGCTATAAATCGCAATTGCAACCCAGTCATATGCAAAGAGTTAAGGCAAATATGCAACCCACCCGCCACTGGGACACAAACGTCAATACAAGAGCAGTAATTAGGTTTCTTATTCACTTTTTGTATAAATAAATCCATTTATATAAATATGTAACTGAACATTGTACACACTTTCAGATTCACTGGTCTATAATGTCAGTGGGAGCAAGTAACATTTAAAATGGTGATCTCAGGCACACTCTGAATGTGAGTACAGAAGCTCCGCCCACCTGCCGTTCAAAACTTCTGTTTGTGAGCAGCAGCCAATCAGAAGAAAGTTGGCAGGAGGGAAGAGAAAGAAAACACCTCTTTTCAGCTAAGAGATAAGTGAGGGGCTATTAAAGATAGTTAAGGATTATTCTACTAGAAACTAGGACTACAACTGCACAAGTGGAAATTAGCATAACAGACCGTGTTTAAGGTGAGAGAAATAGTCACAAAAGGATTTATAAAGTAAACTTTTTGAGTCCCAGAAATCTCAGCCCAACACACACTAGGCGCATTCACTGTTACTTCAGTAACTTTCATATTAGGCTGATTAAATGGCACACGGCATCCTGCTCTGGATATAAATTGTAGGCTGTAGCATCATCCAACACTGATATAATTGGTGTGTGCACAACCTTGGCAACCTTGTGTTCCGCAATATATAAAACTTTGTTTATTAACTGGGAAGTTTGTTTGTCAAACCTTTATTTGCTGATAAGGAACCCTGTTCCTCACCTTTAGCAACAAAGCTGCATACAAAGCGCAGGTCTATTTTATGGTCTACTGTGTCACAAGCTCATGTTTGAGCTTATTTATGAGGCATAATGTCATACATAATTATTCAGAGTAAACCTAAATAAAAGCAGACAATTCTAAACAAAGATGCAGCTCAACAACAAAATGCAACAATGACCTGTTAATACTGTGCTAGAGCCAATAGTGTCCTAAACCTGACCAACTACATCCCTTTTTACTCACTAATTACAAAGATTTCTCTTCACCAAGAGTGTAAAACAGATTTGAATGCTCAAAGCAAGACATCAGATGCTATCTTGATAAGGTGTGTTGATGTTTTGGAGAAAATTATGTCAAGATACACTTTTAATAAATCACTGCAAAAGCTGAAGTTTTCCATGATTTAATTGTAGTGCCTGATGATGCCAGAATGAGAGACTGCATCCCTAAAGTCTTTGCTTTGAGCAAAATACCGTCAGAGCTGTCAAAACCATGAACATTTTTAAATTAATAAAATGTTATCAAAGTAACAAATTTGCATTCATCTCATCTGCCAGTGTTCAAGTGCTCAGACATGCTTTACTCTCTATATTCAAACTGCTATATGGCTAATGAATGAGTTACTGCAGTTGCAAACGAGGAGGTTTTCCTTCTCTTTACATTTTCCCTCCCATTTTTAATTCATATGTATTGGGAAGGCTCGATTCAGTCCTGTGCACAAACAGAATTTTAAGAAATAGCAATGTGGTCTGGTTTCAAACAACTTTCCAGAACCTGTGATCTGCAGAGATTTCAAGAGAGTTGGAGCAAAGTATGAACACGGAGGAGCAGAGGAGAGCACAGAGGCTGGGAGATATCCAGTAGCACACAGCCGTCCGCACTAGGCACACATACAAAGCCAATTCCAATCTCCAGATCGCCAAAGAGAGAATGTGTGATTAGCAGAAAAGAGGAGGATATCAGAAGAAGAAAGAGAGCTTCAAATATTTAAAGAACATGTTCAAAGACAGCAGGCAGTAGTAAAAATGTCTTTTAACTTCATTCAAGCATCCACATTTGATTCACAAAGATGCTTTAACTCTGTTAATCTTCTGCTTACTAAAACAGAAGCAGAAAGACTCTGTTGGATTAAATGATAGAAGATTCAGTTTTGCAAGTATTCTTCTGACCGCAGCTCTGAGCTGTGAGCTTATGCTAAACTAGAATATCGATATCAACACAGTAACTGGGTTTTGTGTTTATACTACGTGAAAATATTAGTTTAAATAATGTGTATTTCACACTCACATTCTCCAACCGTTTCCTAGAAATGTGTCTGAACTCACTCTGTGCTTACTATATAGTGGTCTATTGAGTTTTATTGAGTTAGCTATTTTGCAGTGCTGTCCAAATGTTTAGTGAGTATTGCTACACCATATATAGTGTCCTCAAATTACCCTGCAGTGCTCTGTAAAAGTAGTGCAGAACCAATAATCAAGCTTTTTAGACCATTATGAGTTGCACAGAAGGGAAAAAAAGGCAGACAGAAAAGAAAGTGCATCACAACATAAACTCAATCCAAGAACAGGTATTTAAACATCATTTGTAACACTTCCTTGTTCGAATCCTGGCCAGAGTTTGTCTGTGTGGAGTACTACAGCTTACTGCAAGTTCAGGTCTGACGGCACTAGCCATTTCAAATCCAATCTGAAGACCTACCTATTTGTCAAGGCTTTCACATCTCTCTGACACCTCTTATTCTGTTTTAGCTATTGTGGTCTTTTATCTCATTGGATGTTGTTTGCATGTGCATGTGTATACATGTAACTTATGTTCACGTATGTGTGCTTGTGTGTGAATGTGTAAATTTTTGTATATGTATGTGCATATTTGCATGTACACATATTTTTCACAAACAGATATGGATGTCTTACAATGTTTTTGTATAATGTTTTCATCTTATCTATTTTAATTCTTTTCATTATATTATCCCTCTGTTCAGCACTTTGGCCAACACTTGATGTCTTTTAAATGTGCTACCTGACTTGACTTCTGGGTCCAGACTCTGTTTCACGTCCCAAAGTCAAACAAACACTGTGGCATTACTGAGAGTTACAAACGGTCTAAATTCTTTCATCTTTAATAAAATGATCAGTGTGGTTGCTCTACCAGGTGTAACAATTAAGTTTAACATCCAAGCATTCACGAAAACGGAATTTATGAAATTTGAAGGAGTTAGAAGTTAGCATGAAGTTAGCTCGCTAGTTTCCATCTAAGCATCATATACCATGTTCTGACTGAGAGACTTCTGAAAAAATTCAAATGTACAGCTCTGCTTTCACTTCAGACATAAATTAAGACAGAAAACTAAACAGTTGTGACTTTTGTAGGGTTACTGAAGTTAGGCTAGCTGGTATATAATGATGTGCTACGTGGTGGCCAGCTACACAGCTAAGGTTAGCATAATATGAACACATTAGCACAGTGAAGCTGGAGGATGAAAGCTAACTTTTTTCCCAATCGATAAAAGTTCACATGAGGGTTCCCAATGGTTAGGGACAAATGTAATTGCATGGCAGGATGCTATAAACGGACCAAACTTTAGTGAGTAGAACAACCGAGATAATCTATCCACAGGTTAGTAATTAAGATACCGCTTCATGGGCTGGGCTGTAGTTACCATCGTAAGGTTTTAAAAACTGAGCTTTAAAATGAATAGTGATGATAAAAACCAAGAGAGGCCGGCAGTGATCACTGACTGTTTTAGGGACATGTTCAGATTTAATAGAGCAAGATACAAAACATTAAAACAGGTTAAAAACACAACAGCCTTAATAAACACAAAGTAGTTTGGACCCGGAAGCAGGTTTCGTCACGTTATCACTTAAAGACTGGATTCCACAGTCTTCATGGATGTGAGATAGATGAAGTGCAAAGAATAAATTGTTATATGAATGCAGTAAAAAAAAAAATTACTTGTAGTCTAAAGCGCCATGAGTGGTCCATAAGACTAAAAAAATAAATGTGACTACATTACATTGTTAAAAGAGTAGGAAAAAATATCTAACTACTCAAGTGTGTCAAATACAAAAGTTACTGCAGCTGACACCCACATAGCCATTTTCAAAAGCTGTACTAATACACTCTTCAAGTGGCCGGTTATTTTATCTCACATGAGTTAAGGTGGTTCACCTAGAAAGTGTATTTAGCTACACCTCCAATTATATTATTTAAACTGCAACCTTGCACATAAAAGCCCTCTAGCTACCCCTCTAAAGTGACACTAATTAGACAGAAACCAGCCAAAGGGGGCTGAATTATCATGCCTTCCTATCATCTGGGTACCTGTGTGGGTGAGTGAAAAACAAAGAATTAAAAAAAAGACTGGTCACAGAGTATACTTCAGCTGGACTGCAGGCTTCAGTGATTGGCAAAATGTCTGCGTTTCCCAAATGTGTCTCTATCATTCACATTAATGAATCGCCCTTACCTTGTTGAGGAGGCATAAAGGGAGCAGCTGCTCGCTTCCCTGAATAGCAATTCAATTAATCGGCTATATTTTAAAAGCTTCTGTGTAGTTACAGCATTTTTGAGATGCTTTAAAAGGACACTGGGCTTTCAGACATTTATATTATACATCAGTGATCAATGAGTATGATGTCCTTTGCCTTGAGGTAATGAGTCTTAAGCAATTATCCCAGTGAGCCAGTAGCTCCCCTTCCAAGCCGCGGAAGGTTTTCTAGCAAATACCACAGTTGATTTCACTAATTATTTCCTGCCTCTCTGATTGAAGGTGTGTTAATTAGTAAAATCAGCTGGTGGAACGTTTGGCTGGAGTGAAACACGCAGAGTCTACCAGAAGACCGGACTCGTCTCCTTTAAAATGAAATGCTGTCCTCTGTAACCCAAGCCAAATGATAAATATGGCTGTGCAATGTTAAAAGGTTCCCCCCCAAACCCTTCAAGAACAAAAGATGCATCACCATCCCAGAAAACAAACAGCAGACTACTTTATCTCATCTCTGATTTCATTCATCATGACACAGTTTTAGCCTTGTAGGCGAGCCTTCTCTGTAAAGCTGATAAGTCACTTCGGCTATTGCGCGACATTTTTTTTTTTTTTATTAAGATTTACTCAGCTGTGACTTTGACCTTCATATTTTTGCTCACCCTTTCAGGTCCGTCCTCAACTATTTTTCTCCCCAAAACAAAAACACACTGCAACACATCAGAAGGAAATTGTTCTCTTTTCAAAGAGGAAGGGGGAGGTCTAGCTTTGCAAACAAACAAATCCATCAGCTATTGGCATTTGAGATATCAAAAGTGACATAAACGAGCTGCGGACACAAAATTCTCCCGACTCTCGCGCAGGATTATTGGAGTCTGAATTACCTCTGGGACACCTTTACGTTTCACATTCACTCACTGTTTATGTTCATTTTCACTCACGGTTTGTTTAGGCTCAGGCATTAAACTACTCGTTTAAGGTGAGGCACGAAAACTGTAGGATTTGCAGAAACGCATCTGCAGGCTTTAGTATGCGCACAACCGCACGTCTCCAAAGACAAAAGAGTCAGAATGAAATTAAAGCTCCTACTGCACAGTTTCTGTCTCCCCTCTCCTCTCCCAGCAGAGGCGAAACAGGATACAGCAGCTAACCCTCTTGCCTTCAGAGCCCCCTGGGCCTTCTAACAGCATGTAGTCAGTGGGAAATAATCTTACTAGAACACTGGTTTACCAAAACAGCCCAGATAGTTAGTGCTGATCCAGCACTCCAAGCCAAAACATTACCCACTCCAGAAGAACATCTGGGTCCATTCTTCTTCTTCTCACAACAACACACAAGGCTGAAGTGAGCTTGACTCGAGCACACAGAGCATAACATAAAATGCATGAAGATTACACAAACATGAATAATAATCAGTAACCATGAAATGTCTCCCACACATTGTTCGGATTAAGAAACGTACTTTAACGATATTAAACAAGTGTTAGCGTGACGACTTTAGATTTTACCCCCAGCATGCACTTCATCGCTGTAATGACATCTTGAACAAACAGTGTCCCATCACCGTAACTGATCAGTTATGCAACACCAAAAAATGCAGTTTTTGAACAAAATGACTGTCTTCAAATAAAAAGTTACTTTCGGCTGCTGCCGTATTCACATGGGGTAATCACCACAGCGGGTAGCTCCGCATGTTTGATTTAGCAGATTTTGAATACCGGATTCCCTTCATGATGCAACCCCAGAGGGATTTGTGTCTCCTCCAGGGATCAGACGGCTATCAGTTTAAAGTCAGCTACACCTAATGCAGTAAAACCAGTAATGAGTCGCTGGTTTTAAACTGAACTGATTAATCAGAAGATAAAAAAGAACATGAATAGAAAGCAGCTGTGTATTTTTTACACTTGCTTTCTCCTAAAACAGTCAAATAGTATCTGCATGATCGCTATGGAAGACTTTTCTCCACCTACAGCAAGGCAAAATACGCCTGAGGTAGAACCAGTAAGGATGGCTGGAAAGTTCTGATTTCTGGCTCACTCTGCCTCATCTTTTCACACATGCAGAAGGATCTCAGATCATTCTCAATGACACGCACCATAATGTGGAGCTGATCTGTAGTGTGGAGCTGAGGCCAAACAGAGGTGAGAGGAGACGGATAAAGACCAGAATGGCTGCCCAATAGAGGAAATCAGGCTGGAAATACAGGTGGATGCACATTTCACTGTATGAATTAGCTCTGTTCAGGTCATTACATTGTGTACACTGCTGCAGTAAGTACCAGCTGACCAGACTAACTCTACAACAATACTTAAAGCCATAGTTCATACAAGTCTCAACCTTTCTTTGACCCGAGGTCCAATCGAACTATAAAGTCTATTAAAGGTCTCTCGGGCATTTATGTCCAAGACTTCTGCACTACTAGCTAATAAAATAAGGTACACAGTCAATAAATTGACTCCGTAGCTTTTTGCAGTGTAGCAGAAACACGGAGACGGATTTAGACAGAAACAGGATCTTCAGTGGATGTGTGCTGCTGGAAAGAAAACATTTACAAAAAAGATGAGAGGAGCGCGAGGGATTAACATGCAAAGGATGGTGAGACTAAAGCGGCAGCATATTCAACACTTTGTTTTAGTACTGTCAAAGTTTTTCTGCGTGACTCAGCTGAAAACTGTCCCAAAAACTGCACATCCAAGAGACACTGGCTGGCCTGCACGGCTGCTGAGGCAGAAAGCGAGGAGGAAAGTTTGTGGGAAACATTTCAGCCCTTACAGTATGCCTCGCACTTGACTTGGGGGTGGGTGGGGCTGCCCTAATATCTGTATACATTTTTACATGATATAAAGTGTCCTACTGAAATATCACCAATACAATTCCTTTCTCTAACACACAATGACGAGACAAGCCCAGACATGTCTGAGAGTGAGAGCAGCTAGTTAGAAAAGTGTTCTCACTAAAGGTGGAAACAACAAACCTGTTTCAACAAACCTTGAGGCACAAAAGGACCGTTGAGTCTGCTATAAAGGCATGTAAGGAGGAGATGCTAGCAGCTGGTGATGCGTAACGCAAATGGAAACAAACGACTCCACCAGCATCACTGGAGCATTTGCCTGTTACACTTTGTATGACAGGAAGAGCAAACAGTGGACGGAAAGTAGCTTTAAGCAGCTGATTAAAAAGCTGAACCCACCATCATAGGCAGGAAACATTTTTTTATTTCAGTTTTATTATGCAACAACATTGTGCAGCTCCTAAACTTTACATATTTCACTTACTTTAGTTACCGTTAGACTAAAGCAGCTGTGTTGTAGTTTGACTTTCATGATTTCCATTCAAAACACTACGTAAGCTTCTTTTGCATTGACAGTTAACTTATGCTACGTCGCTATAATCCTCCTCCTGCTGCCACTTAGTTTTAATAGGTTCACATAATGACAGCAAACAGTTGGAAAAGAAAGATGGAAATTAATTTTATCTGCACTAATAAATGCTGCCGTCTATAAGTTGCAATCACAGATCTTGTTTCTTTTTCTACACTATCAGAAATATCTTTATCGTAATATTCCTCAAAATATCGGTGATATTACTTTGAGGCTACAGAAAAACGCCACGTTTACATGGATGTCATGAAAGACATGAGGCTCTTCGCTTTTGCATTACACACCTGAAACTCTGACATCCCTGTCACGCTGTATTTTGACTGTAGTAGCAGGTTTTGATAACAGTGATCAGAAAATGCTGATTTGGAGCAGAGTCTTACAAATGAAATGCTAAGAAATGGCGTGTTATTCAAGGTGTTAACCAGCTGAGGTATTTTATTTTTTTAAATGCAGCCACAAGGATCAATTATCCACCCTTTCTGTTGTTTTTTTCTTGAAGCCTCTTAGTCACCACTGGCACATTCCTTAAACAAAGGAACTCTTAAGTATTCACATTCTGAGTGAGGAATCCAGGGTCTGCATTCAGTTTTTCACCCTTCTTTCCAAAAATGACCCTGTACTTGTTAGAGCTTTGTAATGGCCTACGAGGTGCCCCATACTTTTTGCTCTACTTTGCCTGCTTCACACAATTTTCTCATCCAAGGACACTTTGGCATGTGGACCGAGGGAGCTGGCAATCACTCACTTCACTTCCACCAACAAGGTGAACAAGGAAAGCTAGATACATCACCATTAGCTGTTTTTAACCCCATTTAATGGATTTTCGCTTAAGGCGACCCTGATACAGTATAATGAATATTGCAGCAGCCCCATAACTTTTCAAGCTTAATGAATCTGGCTTTCAGAAAATGAGGTACACTTGACATGCAAACACATTCTTCTCGTACAAGGTTATCATCCTGCACGCCTCACTTGTTCATTTAAACAAAAGCAAAAGAACGAAAGATTATCAAAAATCAGCCAGAAATCTCAACTCTAATTCCAAATAAAGTAAGATGTGATAAAAAAAAAAAAAAGGACCAGTCTTATTAAGACCTCACTGCGCTCTTTCTTCCTTTTTCTTTTTGTTTTGTAAGACTATTTTGTCTTTCATGGGAGCAGTAGTCTCTAATTTCTCCTGGGAGCCACAAGCTGCTGCTATCTCAGCTGTGTTTACTAATCTTCCCTCGACACCAATTTCTCAGCCCCGCAAAGTTAATACTGGTCCAATGTAAATAGCCTTATCTCATAAACTCTTGTTATTCCCCCCACCTTAGCTGCCCAATGTGATACATGGTTAGAAGTCAACACAAGGGGATTAAGTCAGAGAGGAGGAGAAAAAGACAAAAACTTCCTGTGCCTGTATCTGCGGTAAGATTATCCACCTTAAATAACACGGCAGAGAAAATGTCAAGTTATAACACAATGAAGAAACGCTGCTGTCAATATACAGTGACAACATTTAGGAGAGGAACATGAATAATACACGGGTTCTTGTGCAGGGCTGAAGGATGAGCGTCTAAGAAATGAGACAGAATTTGTCTCCTGGTCGACGGATCGATAGTGGACTGACGCTCACAGCCGTCGTGTGCAGATTACGCTACCTGCCTCATTCCACCTGTGCAGGTCTGTTCCACTGATGGCTCTGGATTGTTGTAAATGCCATGGCAGTAAGTTTTAATTAAACCCGAAGGGAAAAGAATTAATAATCTCATTGCCTGCTGTGAACTGGATGGCGGCTGCAGGCAGATTCTCGCTCGAATGCTGATGATGTGTGGCTGAATGAAGAGTGATTTGGGATTAAATGTGAGATTTATCGAGTTCAGAAGTGTATTTGGATAACCACCTGCAGACAAGAAGTGATTTTAATGCTTTAAATCAAAACCACAAGTACCCGGCTTTTAAATTACCCCTGCAGGGTGTTTTTGACCGTTTTCAAAGGCTACTTGAGTTGATAGTTTCCAAACGGACAGAATGTTCCCTAAAGCCTGCATTTATTTCTTTTTAGATGATGTATCTGATTGTATCCTATCTTGTCATCTCTCCATCTGTTCCTCTTAGCTGCCCCGTCTTTATGTCTACCGAATTAGCTCTGTTCTACCAACAAATCATACCAGTGCTTTCTTTGAGGCTTAAAGAAACGGTTCCTCCTATTTAGTGTGCAAGTGCTCTCCCCATCCTCTTGTAAAAGGAACACTTAAATGTACGTCTGTGTCATGGATTTGTTGCATTCTCATTACCATATCATACACTGATTGATTGGTTAAACCCGAGGGAGGTCAATTTCTTAATCATATTCCAAGTTTTCCCCCAGTAGAAGTAGTTTACCGGAGAGAGCACTGCAGCCACTGGTATTTTATGCTGAGAAGCTGAAACAGCAATCTTCTCTTTGTCAGATCCCTGTAGGTATTTGTTAATGCAGAGATGGAGGAGCGCCTTATAAACTATGCATGCCATCACCCTCTGGCAACCACCAGTGGAGAAGATGATGGCAGGGAAATGCTGGTTTCCATTAGTCCTGTGAGGCTGGTTAACATAAAATTATCCTTGGGGTTAGCAGGAAGCAGATAAAACCAGGGTGAGGGCTTCATTAAATTTGATGCATAACGGACACAGGACATTTTTAAAGGCCGATAATGCCAGCCACATTAATACAAACAAGTCTATGTATTTCCCAGACATGAAAACAGGGCGCCTGTGTCCCATGCACGCTCGTGTGCCGTGTTTCAGTGTCTAAAAAAACTACAAAGTAAAGAGGACAGGGAACCATGAGCACAGAGTACTCACCCTTCAGCAGGTCAGAGTTGGCAGAAGGTGAACTCTGTGTCCTAAACAACAGCCAGTCAAAGTCATCCTCCTCTCCTTGGGTGAAGTCACACAGATTAGGGTCTGAATCCTCTTCGAACGTGCAGCCAGCAGCTAAAAGGTGAGAGGAAAACGTCAACTCAGTGACAGAAACAAAGTACATCAAGACAGATTCACCTCAAAGGTTAAAACTCCACACAGGTTAATACATAATTTTCTACTTTCATTGAAATCAACAGCCTATTTAGTGTTGAAGATGAATAAGAAAACAATAAACTAGATATTTGTTTAAGAAGCCATAACTAGAGAATGCAGCGGTTATTGTTTCAGCTTTAGTGTCATGGTAATTTTATGAGTCACAACTTAATGTGACCTGTTTTTTAAATTCCCCCCGGGACTTCTTCCTTTTATGGAAACTGGGAAAAACAAACACAGCTTCACAATGTCTTCCTCCTACATCTTCCAATCTTAGCTGCCAGCCACAACTAGATGTGCATCAAAGCCACACTCACCACCTCTCGACGCTTTCTGGCCAAATAAATAGCCTCAGCTCAGTGTTGATGCGAATGCCAACGACACAGCCCTGGTTTCAAGTAATAACTTAGGTGTAACAAATTGGTACAATAACTGTAACAGGGATTGCAACTTGTGTCTCTCCTAGAGTCGTTTTTTCACCCATAACAATTACAAAGATGTTTCACTGTGAATGCTACATTATTTGTGCTAAAATTCAATAAAGTGATCAAACAACACTGTTGTAGCAATTTGCAGACAAACTGCTGTCAGAAATCAACAATGTGACCACCAGTCACATTTTAATGCAGGCTCAACCCCATGTCGTTCTCAGTGTGCATTTCAAGCACACCAACTTGTTCTAATATGAATAAATTCTCTCCAACCAAACCAACAATAAGCCCGAGCCATGTGAGCGATAATTACCTCAAACTCGCACAAAAAGAAACAAAGCCTGGCAAAAGCAATGATTACCCCTGAATCTGAGGCGAAATACCCCTCCCATAAAGCATTGACAAAAAAGACTACACATCCTAAAGCCCTTTCACAAAGGCATATACAAATAGCAATAACATTTGCAGAAAGCAGCCACTCTGGGGAATGTAGTGATTATAATAATACCTCACAACCTGCCATTCTATGCGCCAAAAAGCAAATTTTTTCAAATTATATTTAATAGCTATGGCTTTAATGGCCCTTGGGTCCAGAATAATGTGCTTCAGTTGTTGCTCTCTGCATCTGTTGCCATATTTCACATTAGTCCATCGGCATGAGAATTACACTCTAACAGTGGGCAGTTTGAACTGCTCAGTCATAAGACCAGAGGTTGTGTCAGTACTAATTGGAGCAGGACAGCACGAAACAGTCACGCTAATGACAGGAATAACCACAAGCAGGTTCTGAAGGTGACCCCTGTGATATACAACTTTATTGCTGCTCTTTTTTCTCTAATCCTCAATTTTGAAAAATGGCTTCAGTATGACAGGCTGCAGAGAAAAACACATGCAGACTTTCTGTAGTGAGGAATCATAACTCTGTTACTATTGTGACCGCTCCAGTTGTTATAGTTAGTTAGTTATAGGGCAAATAATATTGTAGCATCTGATTTTTATTTTATCCTGTGGTTTCTGGGTGTGTGTGGGTGATTTTCAATGCTGTAGTGCAAATAATCAAATCAGAGGCTGACTGACTGTCACATCGAGGGCATTGATCCCACAACAGTGGAGATGACACTACTTGGGGGGTTGATCAGATCAGTGCCATTCCAGCTTTTCATTAAATCTAAAAGCACTCCTGTTTCAGAGTGAAAACTACCATTTAATAAATAAAAAAGAAACTAGATTCAAAGCATCGCAGGACTTGCCCCAAAAAACCTAGAAATATTCCTGCTGTGTATCAACAGCTTGTCTGATAATTGATAGATCAGAGTTCCTTACAAAGGTGAGATGCACAGCTCTTTCTTGCAGCTTGTCGAACTGCAGCTACAACTCGAGGCTGCTGTTGGTGGCATCCTGCAGTTGTGAAGGTCGTCTCTAAAGAAATTACACTCACGGTCTGTTGGCTTTGCAAGTGATGGTACATCTGCTGTGATGGGCTGCTAGAGAGGAACGACCACTCTCCCGAGTGAAAAGATAATCCCTAACGTGACATCATTGACGAGTTAAAACTTGTGCTCCATGATGATGTAGACCACATTACAGATCTGAGTCATTTTCACATACTTATTTGCTCTAAAAGTCTACTGTTGTAAATGGAGCAGAGGGTACTTCAACATGTATGAAAAGCAGAAAAGGTTTAGCATCAAAGCAGTCTTTTGTATATTTTTTACAGCATAATATATTATTTTAATTGACAGCATGTTGTGCTGTTTAAATTTGAGCTTACTGCATATTAAGTACTGAAATTAAATGGCACAAGTAGGCAAAGAGCACAGAAGGGGGTTTCATTCTGGCACGCTAAACTGCTGACTGGATCATCTGTGTCTGAAGAGGAAAACATGAGACTAAGCATAGTGCACATAACAATTTCATTAAAAAAAATTATAATATCCTTGTATTGTAGGCAGCACGGTGGCACAGTGGTTAGGGCTATTGCCTCACAGCAAGATGGTCCTGTGCTCGACTTCACCATCTGGCCAGAGTCCTTCTGTGTGCAGTTTGTATGTGGTCCGGTATGCACTTAGTGGGTTAGGTTAGTTGATGATTCTAAATTGCCACCCAACAATGTGACTGTGAGTGCAAATGGTTGCAGACTGACGACCTGTCAGTCTGCAACCTGTCTGCGACCTGTCCGCCTCCTGCCCTATGACACTTGGGATAAGATAGATGTCATGTTGACAGCGTAAAAAATAGCCTATTCTAACAGACTTCAGAGTATATAGGACCATTCTGATTCCTGAACTATTTTTGCAAAAATAAATAAATAGAATGGAAATGAACAGATTTCCCGTTTCCTGGCTTAGATAAGGGAATATCTGATTTAAAAACAAAAATCAGGTTAAGGCACTAAAACTAAATTAAAGTTAACCCGCTGACTAATTTAGCAACTCAATCCTCTTCTCTTTCTTCCTGTCATGTGGCAAGCACCTCACAAAGGCAAAACAAATGTCCCAAACTACACTTGAAAACAGACAAAAACAACATTAACCATATAAAGCCACACTAGCAGCCATATAGTGGCATATTGAGACAAATAGATGCTTTGACGGACATGCTAACCTGCTTAAAGTACCATCCAGCCTTCTGATTTATAAAATTGTGTGTTGCTGCTGTCTTGTTTCAAAGGTTACCACCAGTCCAATTTATTGAACTGCGGCACAAACAAACACTTAGGGTGCCCTTGCCTACGGCCAGCCTATTACAATATCGCTACAGCCTTCACTGATTGTATGATAGCACAGGAGCACATTTACAATCATGTAAGCTTGGTCCATTGGGTGACGGTAGCAGCCAACCAGGAGAGGTGGGAGTGTGTGCATCACCCTCTGGGTTTGATTTATTGCCCCATGCTGGGCTGTTACTGCACAGATCTGCTGCTGAGGCCAGGGGTTAATTGTCCCGCACTGGGGTCTATTTCTAATAGAACAGCCAGAGATATGGGACCTGACACATCCAAACGCTGGCACTATATTATTCCCCGCTGCTTCAGTAAATGAAGCACACAGACTCCTCCCTACAAAAGTCTCGGAGAAGGAAGCCAAGATCTGAGGCCAGAGCTACCCGGGAATGTCATCTCCTTTAGAGCACACTGGGAGAGATCCAGCTCATCTATCATGACAAGCACTCTCCCTCCGCTGCTCCTTCTGGAGGACCGATGGATGTGCGGGGTGTCAGTGGCCATTTTTTACCTGAATAATTACAGCATAATTTAGTGCACTGACCAGTGCATAGCTAGACACCGCCAAGGTTTGGTGGCTGAGAAAAAAGACTCATTTAAGAGCTTGAGCCACTGTTCATCCTGTTGTTGGCTGATGTATGTATTTGGCAACATAAAATGAGATGTTACTACTTCTTGGATAAACACTTTCTAGGAATGACACAAATGAATAGAATAAATCAAGATAGACGACAACGTCCAGTCTCAGTGTTGAGGCTTTCCATTTTTATTACAAAGGAAGTGGCTAATCTGCTGTCAGCCCCTTCTTCTCTCAGCATTTGCAGCTTGCAGAACCAGCAATAAGGCTTTTTCTAAAAGATTTTCTTATGAATCTTCCATGTTTTTTATCGTAATCCCAATAATGTAAATTTTAAATGCATATTTAAATTCATAATAATTATTTATTTACTTGCCAAATCAAATCAAATGTTTTACTTTTTTGAAATCTGACCAGCCAACACCAGTCAACTGCTTGTTAAGGCAAATATCTAATCAGCCTGTCACACGGCATCAACTCAGTGTGTTTAGGCATTCAGACATGTTCAAGATGACCTGTTGAAGTTCAAACCAAGCATGCAAATGGGGATTTTCCAAGCGCAATCGTCTCTCGAATGCACAGAGTGGTCAGAAAAAGAAAGAAAGCTCAAAAAAGGAAACAGAGGCTACAATTCACCCAACAGAAAACTTGAAAAATTGGCATCCATAATACTTTCTATCATTAGCTCAGGCTGGTTGTGACGATAATGGTGTGGAGGATATTTTCTTAGCACACTTTAGACCAGTTAGTACCAACTACATATCATTTAAATACCACGGCCAACTTATGGATTGTTGCTGAACATGTCCATCCCTTTATGACCACAGTACCCATTATCTGAACACACCATGTCACAGAGGACACAACATCGCAAACTGGTTTCTTGAACACGACAATGAGTTGAGCACCCATTGTATTCAAATCGCTTACACAGTCACCAGATCTCAATCCAATAGAGCACCTTTGGGTTGCAGCAGAACAGGAGATGCACATCGCAAACGTGCAGCTGACAAATCTGCTGCAACTGCATCAATGTGGACTAAAACCTCTAAGGAATGTTTCCATCATAAAGAGTTAAGACAGTTTTGAAGACATATGGGGTTCAACCTAATACTAGCAAGTGCATGCTATATTTTAGGTATATCATTTGTAGAGCAAATGTCAGCCGTGATGAACTAGTTTTCAGGATTTAATACCAGTAGAAAACATAGTGGAACTGCTCAGTGGTGCTAAATCATCACTCTGTGGTTCTCTACATACAGCACAGCTGTGAACTGATGGGAGGGTCTGACCAATCGGGTGGTGATTTATAGACTAAAGTGAAAACGATTTGTGTCACTTTTTGGTTTCATCTCTTTGTTTAACACTAATCTCAGTATTTACTGTAGTTTACGCTTGATCTCCACAGATTAAGCCACAAATAAATCAATACATAACCTCTCTGACTTGACAGAAAACAGAACTAGCTTCAGATTTACACCGAGGAAGTGAGGAGCCGGGTTCTGTCAGAAGACGTATGTAGTGTGTCCTCCATCATTTCATACGGACATAAAAGAAGGTGAAAACTGGTTTGCAAGACTCTCCAATTTGGCACAGCATTCGGGCTGATACGTAAAAAATCTTCCCCAGCTTTATGTGAGCAGTAAATCATGTCTATGAGTCTCTCTCTGCTCATATCAGCAGTTAGTGTCACATGTAGCTCTTCATATTAGATTTGGTATCTCGCCCTCTGTTTACTTGTATAATCCCCCGCCTTGCTATCTAATTAGAGTGTCGCTGTGCACGGTGAATATTGTCAGAATCTCTGCTTATCCCTTTATTTGCATACGTTTTAGGCATAACATCGCTGGCCTAAGCTTCTTTAAAGGTACCGCTACTCTGACAAACTTTTCACTTGAATAAATCATAATCAGAAACACAAGCAGAAGAGAGTCCTTCCTGAGCCACAGAATACCTAAGAGTTAAACTGTTGTTGGTATTTCAAGACCGTTAAACGATCAGTGGACAGCCATCAAAGTGAAATCTTAAAGTGTACGCCCTCTCTTTTCTAATATTTCAAAGAAGAAGAATGACACACTTTTGAAACAAGAAAGTAATCCTTTGATCTGAAACACTGCAGCTAATCTTTTCGCTCCTTCCGAGATTCCATACAGAGAGTGAGCAGAATAAAAACTGCAGATTCCAAAAGGGCAGTGTTTGTACAGATTGTAAATTAGCAGCACTTGTTTGAGTACCAAATTGCCATATCGACCACTCACAGAGGCAGTAAAAATCTGTATGGGAGAACATTGGGGTAAATTAGCTCAAGTAATGTCATTCGGTTGGGTATATAGCCACATGACAAAAATTCTGGGACTCTTGACAACAGCTCAAAGGCGGCACAGAAATCCTTAACATTTTTAATCCTTTAATCCATGTCATAAGACCCCTGACCAGGTCTGAACCGCAGAGTCCTACCTGTGGCTCAGACTTGCAAAAGATTATAAAATATAACTATGCTAGGAAGTGAAAGAAATGCTAATAAATAGCATATTTTCTTTCAGAAAACAATAGACTGTGTTTATGGATAAAATGAGGCGACTGCAATGCTATGATACAGGCTTCATCACTGATGTGCAGCAAACAGCCAAATATCTGAAGGTGAAATTTGAGATTTGCACAGTATATCATCATATCACCCATACCTGCATGCACTATTAAATAAGTGGAAAAGTAAATGGAGCAATCATAAAGGAATATACACATTATGTGTCATAATGTGCTCTCTGTCCACTTTAGCAAGTCTATAAATGACTCGTGTAGCTCACAAATGGATTATTGCCAGCAGAGTTTTTCGTGGTAGTTTTGCACTGAGCAGCACTATTTGTAAAGTGGTGTTATTTAGTCTTAATTGGACAATCAGTGATTGAGAGGATGTTTCTGCCCATAAAGGATCTTTCAGGGTCTTTTCACCTCTATTTATCTTGGCTTCAATATAGAGAGTTATATACTGCAGCACTCAGTCACTTTAGACCTTTACTGGCTCCCACGTATCATAATTTTCCACCACAGCTCAGATGTGAACGTTTTTTCCCCATAAACACGCAAGGTTGAGTCGGTAACATCTACAAGGAGGTCCCATCACTGGGTGTGTGTTGCTCTGTTTGTTGAATGTGTCGATGATATTTTCTTAGCTACTTTATTGATGTAGATGAGAAGATATTTGTTGTTGTTATGTTCCAGTACATACATGGCTCCATCATTCAGCCAGTTAGCGTAACTTAATCTAAAAACTGGAAAGAAAACAGGAATCCTGATTCAGTTTAACCTGAGGTCCATCTGAAAAATGAAGATTCAAGGAAGAAATGCGACATTATAGAGTGTGCTGCATTAACAGCTGTTGTGAGAATGATTTAGAAGAAATGTTACCTTTGGACAGAGGCGGGAAAAGTTTCTCCCCCCTGATTTTACTTTTTATGTGAAGCTAAGACAGCTTGAAAGGTATCAACGGTAAACTTACATTTTACTGGCATATATGAGCGTGACATTGATCTTCTGCTACAATCCTCAGCAAGAAACTCTATTGCTGCAGGTGTAAAAACATCACTTTAACACACAATTTCATCAAATAAGATCCAAGTTGGCAGAAAATCTGCAATTACTCTTTCTTTTCCCTGAAATTCCTAGAATTTTATTTGGATACCATTCAAGACTTGGCATTGCACGTGGAAGGTTTGATATCCTGTGCAAAAAATAAAAACTATATTGAAAGAAGAATGATAAACACATGCAGCTGTAAAGCATTTTGGTCTTTTTTGGGGAGGGTGAAAACACAACAGAATTCAAAAACACTTGAGACCTAGCTGCTTGTTTATAACAAAAATTTTTAAAAATTAAAAAAAGGTTCTGCTCCAAAAAAAAAGATGCGCATGCTTTGCCCTGCTAGAAATTCCAACTTCTACCCTTAATTATTAAGCAGCCCTATAGGTAATGAACACCAGAACCTGTCAAATCATCCGGGAAATGCAGCCCGGCGAAGAGGCGAAGATGCTTGTTGTATCATCCACAGAAGGGAAACAAACTGTGCTGAGAAGCTGAGAGCTCTTCCACTCCACACAGAAAGCCTCATATGATTCTGGGGTGAGTGCACGTCTGGCGTGTGGGGATCCAGGTGGGAACGGGTGAGTAATACTGGAAGCAGGTAGGGGGGAGGAGAGTGGTTGATTTGCATTGCTGTGAGTGTGGCCCTATGCATCAGCAGGGGACAGGTATATCTATTCACTACAGAGACTCTTCTCGCCAGCACTCCCCTGGCTGCCTCTGAAAGCCATCCATCCCCACACCTGAATATGCAATGAAATCATCTCTCTGCCTCCCTGGGCATTAATAACTCAACCCTAGTGGCTGGATGGGCCCAGTCAGACACAGAGGGGACTGGAAGCAGATTGAGAGAAGAAAGGGCTGGAGATGGCAAACAGGTACCGCAGAGGCGCTCAGCTTCGGGGTTGAAAAACCAGGGTGCTGCAAGGGAGCATCTAGAGGGGGCGGAGAAAATAAGCGACTTTAAGAAAATTACTTGGGTGGGTGAGGGGAGAGCTGAGCCTTAGGGTTGCAAAAAGCAAGACCCCCACTGCAATAATAATGTGCTCCTCAGATCCTCCCCCTTACTTTGTGGAAAAATATCAATATCGTATAGTGATAACACAGCGGAACGGCTACAGCTCACTGTCAATAGAAATCAAAAGTGTACAAATCAAGACGGTTTATAAAGCTGGGGGAAAAACACATGACCTATTTCACCTTATTGCAGACGTTAACCTGCAAGTAACGAGGATAAAAAAGAAGAAGAAACAAAAGTAAAAATCTGTCTCTTTAAGTGAAAAAACTATATGTAAGTTGTTACATTTGTAATATTTCAAGATACAAAGTATCAATATAATGACTCAATCATATTATACTGGAAGCTTGTAAAACATTACACTGCTGGTATAATCAGATCAGTTGTGAGGGAAATGTGACATTTTACAAATATATTTGTAATCAACCTGCATTCTGTTCATGCTCTTGCTTTCCTGCTGTTGTTCCTTTTCAGGCAGTCAATCACATGCATACGATTACATCCAGAATTTGTTGGACAATGACACGTTTCTTACTTGTAATTTTGCCTCTACACCACCGCAGTGGATTTGAAATCAAACAATCAACGTGTGATTGAAGTGCAGACTTCCAGATTTAATTCAAGCAGTTTTTAAACTGCACCTGTTTTCATACACAGTCTCAAATTTTCAGAGGCTCAAACTAAATTGGACAAACTAACATACTTTTAAATATAAGGGTTGTTTTTAACACTTAAATGAAAATCCTTCGTAAACGACTGCCTCAAGTCTAGAATTCATGGCCGTCAGCAAATGCTGTGTTTCCTCCTTTGAGATGCTTTGCTAGGCTTTTACTGGTGTCACCTTCTGATGCTGCTGGTTTGCTCTGCATTCTGTCATGTATTTAATAACTAAGCCTGCTCTATTGGGTTGACACCGCCCACTGAAGAATATCCCATTCTTTGCTTTGAGAAACTCTTGGGTTGCTTTTAGAGTTTGCTTTGAGTCCATCCTGGTACTTCTATCAGCAGTCACACCAATAAACACTATTGAATCAATTCCACTGGCAGCCATACATTCCAATGCCACATCGTTGGCTACACCATGTTGGGCAGATAATGGCATATGCTTCAGATGACGAGTTGTTTCTTTCTTTCTCCAGATTTTTCTCTTCCCATCAGTCCAATAAGTTCATTTTGCTTTCATCAGTGGTTTGCACTTTGTTGTAAATCCACTGTCTTTAGATTGATTGTACATTGTGACAATGATAATGATACACCTACTTCTTCCTGTGAAATTTTGTAACCATGGAAATAATTCTGTCATCATACACTTTTTTTCCTCTTCTGTGGTCTTTCAGGACCTTTGATGTTCATCAGCTGCACTCCTTTTTAAATGTGGCCACTCCTAACGTCATCGTCATTCTGATTTTTAATTAGTTTTTTATTTATCCCAACATAATAGCAAGAGAATAGGCTTGCCAATAAAAATGCTTGTTAGTCAGTTTTCCAATTACATATGAGCCTCCAAAAATGGAGGCCTATTAAACTGGCTGTAAATTCTTAATAGTTAATGCGGTATTTTTGTTGCACCACTTGAGTTAACGCTAGACTGCTGCACTTTAATTAGTTGTTTAATGTAAAACTCCACTGTGGTGGTGTACAGAGGCAAAATTACAAAACAAATTGGGCTTTAATCAAAAAAAGCAGAGCATTGTGGATCTTTTAAATTATATATGGCTCAAATCTATTGTACTTTTTCTTATATCAAAGAATTAATAAAAACATTCAGTTTCATTTGTCAAAAGTGAGACGATAGCTGTTACCTAATCAGGATAATAAACCCCTGATACAGAGTAGAGGTTGCTTTGTGTTGCAACAATTAACATTTAACACCTGTAATGAACATAAAATACTCTGGGATGAGTAAAGTTAAAGACTCGTATGCTCCTACAGCAAAAAGAAAACACACACATAACCTCTCCCCCTTGTCTACTCCGGTAATTTCCATACTTCCCCGAAATTCAAATGAAGTAAAGTTACACAAGCAAAGAACATTTTCCCTTTTCATCTTCCAAGCATGAACAATGACAAAACGGCTTCCTACAGCTGTATTCACGGCGTATCCAAAGATACCAGTCAGCTGCAATTCATCTTGAAATTAATTTTGCCTTCACTTTGAAAGACCGGTACAATATTTCATCCTGGATGGTGGGTTGATGATAAAGGTATCCCAGATGTCAGTGGAATAAGAATCAAAAATATTAATCTTCTGATATCAGCCTGTTCTGTGCTATTCTGAGGGCAGCACAAAGAAAAAAACAACAAGGACACGGAGACAAAAGCAGCCTGAGCTTGTTGTCTCTTGTTTCTCCTTTTCAGTGAAAACATGAAAACATCAATTATTCCACTTTCTAGATCCTGCCGGTTTAATGTCAGGGGGAGAGAAAAAAATCTCTGTTCACTGATGAAAGGGCGTTGGGTGTAATTATTAGATTTTTATTGTTGTTTTTTTACCAAAAATTATCTATTCTCATCGATATCGATACATATTCATCTCCACTTTCTCACCACCTCCACAACGGGAAAAACGAGGAGCATGCAGTCACTGGCCAATACATTAGGTACACCTGTTCAACTGAACGTTAATGCAAATTAGTCTCATCACAGCAACTCGGTGCATTTAGATGTGAAGACATGGTCAAGTTGACCTCCTGAAATTCAAACTGAGCATCAGAATGAGGAAGAAAAGTGATTTAAGTGACTTTCAATGTGCCGTGGTTGTTGGTGCCAGACAGGCTGGTCAGAGTATTTCAGAAACTGCTGATCAGCTGGGATTTTCCCACAAATCCAGCTACAGAGAACGGTCTGAAAAAGAGAAGAGAGCGGCTGTTCTCTGGGTGAAAATACCTTGCTGATGTCAGACGTCAGAGGAGAATGAGATGCTTGGTTCAAGTTGATAGGAAGGCAACAACAAGTCAAATAACTACTCATTATAGCCAAGGTATATAGAAGAGCATCTCCGATTGCACAACACGTTGATCTGTTTGGGCTACATCAGCTGACAATGGAAAATTATAGAACTATTGCCCGGTCTGAGAAATCCTAATTTCTTGTGGGAAATACAGTTGGTAGAGTCAGAGCGAATTTCCCATTATTTAAACACCACAGTCTACCTCAGTGTGGCCATGTCCATCTCACAGTGTATCCATCTTCCAGCAGGATAGTGAGCCATGTCACAAAGCTCAGATCATCTCAAACTGGTTTCTTGAGCATGTCAATTAGTTCCCTGTACTCAAATGCCCTCCACAGTCCACAGATCTCCATCCACTGGAGCACCTTTGGAGGAGATTTGCATCGTGAGTGATGCTATAATGTCAATAAGGACTAAAATCTCTGAGGAGTGCTTCTGGCACCTTATTGAATATCAACAGAAAACATGGTGGAAATGCTCAGCAGTACTAAACCATCACGCTGTGATTTTCTTTATACGGCACAGCTGTAAAATAACTGGAGGGTCTGATCATTAGGTTGATGATTTATACTCTGAAGTAAAACAAAAAATTGTGTTACTTTTTGGTTCCGTCTCTTCATTTAACACTAATCTCAGTGTTTGCAGTGCAAGAATTAGGACAGCTCTGCAGGCAAAACGCCTTTGGAAAATAACCAGTACCAGCAAGGTGTACCTCATAAGGCAATTGGTGAGCGTATGTGTTTTGTGACAGCAAAGCAAAATCTAAAGGCCCATAAAATAAATCAGTTTAATTAGCAGGACAAAGTCTGTCTGGCTCACTCTTCAACATCTGCTTTTCTTTAGAGAGACAGAGAAATGAAAGGGGGAAATCTTATAAAGGAACTAATCCTGCAAGTTCAAAGCGGGGGAATAATAACTCCACAGTGCGCCTGTGGAGTGTAATGAGGAAACCCACAGCAAAGTGAAGGACCAGAGGACATGTGTCTCTTCCAGCCAGTGACAGACTGAGACAAACCTGCAGAAAGGGGCCTCTTACATGTGAAGGGACTTTACCACCACTAAGCCAAATACTGCTTGTTTTGATAAAGCGCAATAAAAAAAACCATCTGTTTATTGACTGGTGTCCATCAGCTCTCTTGCTTAATGACTGTGGTATGTTTATAATTCCTGGTTGGTTTTCTCTTTGGTTTAAGGCAAGAACTGAAAGAACTGGCTGCATAAAATTGATCAACTGATCTCCAGTAAACAGCAGAGGGCTCCACTCTGACTGACATTTTTCACCATGTTCTGACATCTGACAGCCGTGACTGCGTAAGTGATCATGAAAGTACACAACAAATTAATCAATGATAACAATATTGGACCTATGGCAGCACAAAACCATGCAATTTGAAGATTGAGGTGTGGAAGGTTTCTTTTTGCCATTTTATGAAAATTTATGGCCACGGGGTTAATTGATTAATCAAAACGCAATCATTATAGTAATGAAGTTTTGTTGGGAAGCATGCATAAATGGCTCCCCTCTAATTACCTTCCTGGCCTTTTTAATTTATGGTTAAAGAAAACAGCTCATGGATTTTTAAGGTTTGTCTTTTTTTGAATATGTATATAAGAGAGTCCACGCCATCAATGTCAAACGTTCCAAAATTGCATGTTAAATCTGTAAAAGTAACACAGTGACACTGATGAGTATTGGAGTAAGGGGCAATCGTGGCTGAAGAGTTGGGAGTTCGCCTTGTAATTGGAAGGTTGCCGGTTCGAGCCCCGGCTTGGACAGTCTCGGTCGTTGTGTCCTTGGGCAAGACACTTCACCCGTTGCCTACTGGTGGTGGTCAGAGGGCCCGGTGGCGCCAGTGTTCGGCAGCCTCGCCTCTGTCAGTGCGCCCCAGGGCGGCTGTGGCTACAATGTAGCTTGCCATCACCAGTGTGTGAATGTGTGTGTGAATGGGTGGATGACAGGTTGTGTAAAGCGCTTTGGGGTCCTTAGGGACTAGAAAAGCGCTATACAAATACAGGCCATTTACCATTGGAGCTTCGTGTAGCCTAATCACATTTCCTGTGAAAACCCACAGCCTCATTCAACAGTTTTTATATATCATAAAGAGGAGATAAATATTAAACTATGACACACCTCACTTATAAAAATAATTGATCCCTTTAATTTAGATAGTAATGCCTCATGACCTAATCATAATGATTCATAATCCATCTTAGCTTCATGAATCACAACGTTATTACATTCTTTCCACTATGGAGTCGTTCAAATGTGCTTAAGAGGTGATTATGACGTGTCAAACAAATAAAAATACACACACACACACACACACTTGCCTGTTGATACGTTACTTCCAAGTATATAGTATGTGTAGTCTTTGGGTAGGTACTGTAGCAGGATGTGTGTCTAACTGAAGGATTAAACTAGGCAGGCTTGAATGTTTCCACCTGATAATGCTTCCTGTAGCTGTTGTTGCAGCAGCTGAATTGCTAAAGTAAACATATGACTCACTGCCCGGCTGAGCAGTGTTGTTTGAAAACAGCTTCCTGGTTCGTAGACGGGTCGTTTTTGTGTGACTTCATCATATGTAGCAGAGGGTAACCAAAGGGTCGTTTAAAGGTCACAAGTACTGCGTCTGAATTTAACATCTACACTTATTTGGGGGTAAACAAACTCCCACACCAGAGGGAACTACAGACACTCACTTCCCACTTCAGCTGACCTCCACCAATCGCATGCAATCCCTGACCAGCTGAGCTGAGTCCATTTGACTGCACGTCCTCTTCAAACCGCCTGCAGCGTCCCAGCTCACCAAGGGTGGGGGGGGAACTGGTGTCTATCAACTCTGCTAAACTACATACCCCGTAGCAGCTTCACCGCTCTGCTGCCTGTCAATTCCACTTACACAAAGGCAGCCAATTGCTGTCTCCACAACCTGCAGCCTTTCAATTCCACTAACCCACATATAGGATTGTATGCAGGGAGGGGAGCAGGAGAAGAGCATTTCAGTTCACGCAGCCTTTCTTTGTACGTCTGTGTTTCTAATTCGCCATCCATTGTTCTCGTCTGGAGCACATTTAGCATAAAACATGCGCGCGCCGCCTTCCTTTGTTTTTACAGTTGACATCAATGAGGAGGAGACAAAGGACAGATAATTTTACCCTTCGTACAGGGCAAAGCCATGCTCTGCCAAAAATGTTAGAAACGGTCTAGTGTTTTGTAAAGACCAACATGATCCTGTGCCTGTGAATAGAGATTGAAAATGTGACGTCATTCAGGGGCAAAACCACAAAGAATTCTGGGAACTCGTGGCAAGAGGTACTAGCGCACGCAGGCTTTCAATTGAAATCAGTTACACAGCGATAAAAAGAAACACAAAAAAATGGCAAGAAGCTGTTGTATTATTAACTGCAATAGCCGGTTGTATGACAGCCACGGGAAGCCGACGGGTAAAGAGATCGGTTGTTATCGGATTACGTCATTGAAGAGAAATTGTTCGAGCCATGTTTCCGAAGTAACAAAGAGGCGACTGGATTGCAGCCATTCAAAGACCAAATATAACGTCCCAGAACACTCCAGCTCACAGGTTAGTCTGCTCCAAGCATTTCCACAAAGGTCAGTCTGCTGTTGTAGTTAATGCGTCATTTTTCATAACATAATTGGTGATATAGGTTACAAGCAAGTCTGGCGCTGAACAGAAATTGTCGCGCTATGCTCCTTTGTTTATTGTGCATAAATAATGAATTGTCTTGACACAATATTGCGTTTCGCTTCTGTTATTATGGTACATTGACAAAAACATATACTTTTATTCACAGGATAAAACAGGTTTTTTGTATCACTAATTGCGCAGTACGATTACAGCATACAGTATTGTTGTCACTGCTACATTTCTGTGATGGGTACCAGGAATTATTTCCACTGCTAATTAATTACCGTTGAGCTTAAAGGTCTTATTAATAAACGGTTAACGAATGTGTATTTATGAAGACGATTTGTGAGACTGGTAAACTTACAATATGTACGATGGTCTTTCGTTCTACATGGTGCATTTCAAGGTCCTGCACCCATCCGTCGGTAAACTGTACCTGGGCTTGTTGCAGTGACCTGAAGTTACTAAAAACTTCATGAGTGCATGCACTCACTCCAAGAACCGTATGATTATAAATATGAGCGTGGTGAAAGCTGGGCAGCACGCTAACGTCTTTTGTCCACTCTGTGTGCTCGTAAGGGTCTAAACCTTTCACTCCTTTGATTTTGTCCTCGTATCTTTTCTTTGATTTTTCATCAAGTCTGTCTTTGTACGGGCCGGGATTGTTCTCCTTCGTTTTGTACATAACTTTTTTGGGGGGGCAAAAAAAACCCAAGAAGGTAGTGGAACCAGAGAATGAACGTTTTGCGGTGCTGCAAATGCTTGCATTTGATGCGGTACTTGGATTGTTTTGCCACGAGTTCCCGGCATGCAATGCGTGAAAGTCACGTGGTCTGTCAATCTCTATACTCGACCTACCAAACAAATCTTATCTTGAAACGAGAGGAGGAGAAGTGGTGCACTTTGTGAACTCCCAAAGATTCTGCATGATATAACATCCTAAAAACATGCTTATGCATGTATCACTGATCTGTTCTTTATCTTTAACATATCTTTAAGTTTTGTTCTTGTTTTTTAATCTGTGTGTTTGTTTCATGCCAAATCTGCAGTTTGGATGTCCTCCAAAGGCCATGACTTATCGGGAGAGATGCAAAATCCTCCCAAAGTAAAAGAGTTCAATGACGGTGTTAATCCGTGATAGCAGTAAAACAGTAAAACAGCACAAGTTGTGCTCTTGTTGACTCCATCCATCCGTCTTCTTCTGCTGATCCAATTCAGGGTCATCGGGGTGCTGGAGCCTTATCCTTGGTGTCATAGGGTTTGTCACAGAGCTAACTAAATTGTTCACATTCATAGCCACGGTCAAATTAGGATCACCAGTTAAACTTATATGCATATCTTTGGACTGTGGGAGGAAGCCGGAGTACCCGGAGAGCAGTCACGCAGGCACGGCAAGAACATGCAAACAGAAAAGCCTCAGCTGGCTCATAAATTCAAATCCAGGACCTCCTAGAGGTAACGATGCTAACCAATACACCCCTGTGCTTTGGCTAAGATATATTTGAATTATTTAATGACATGCCTGCAGTGTAGAATTGTGTCTGTGTCTATGCAAATCAACACTCATATCTCCACGATGGAGGGGAAAGTATTCAAGAGACTAGCACGCATCAGCTTTTTTGATTAATAAACAGAGATTTTAGGGTCTGATTGCATTTGATTTACATCTCACTGCAGGACACTCGATTGTTCTAAATGAGACAAGTTCAAATTAGCGAAAAACAAATAGAAATGAAGAGAATGTTAAGGCAGAAAATGCATTTAACTTAGCATGCAGATGCGCAGCCTTACATGACCTGTTTTAAACCGCAGCTAAGCTTACGTAATGATAACTGACAGAGCAACCGCCAGTGTGAATCTATCATATTAATAAAAGAAAGAAATCTGCCTGACAGCAAAACCCAAAGTGTTGACTGTAATTAGACTGCACAACATTCTTAGTTTGTTATAGGCTGAATACTATTTTAAGACGTCTGACGGCTGACTCCACAGATACTCAGACGAGGAGCATCGTCCCATTTCTGCCTGACATTTTAAGGGATTAGAAGTGGAGAGGGCTAGTTCCACCTGTGCTAGGGGAGCACGTGGGGGGGAGCCAAGAAGTATTTAAATCTACTTAAAAAAAGAAGTTAAGTATTTGTGTGGAGAGAGGGTCGTGTGCGAGCTGTGCGGCTGATTTGGAGAAAAGGATTGCACTGAAACGAGTCCTCAGACAGGTGCTCTGCCACGGCCCCCAGAAATGATATAAGAGGAGAAACTCAGTGCCTGGCACAGATTTTAATGGCAATAAGCAGGTGGAGGTGAAATACTCAGTTAAACATACAGGTAAACATATGTAATAAATCCTCCATATTTTATCTGAATGTTTTTGAGAAAGAAGCATCTATACGGCTATCTACTAATGATTTTACAGCGCAGTGTAAAATACATCTTATGGCTGCACAACTGATCATTGCAGGAGTCTATACCTGCAGTGATGCAAAATAAAGACGGGCCAAAAATGGCCAACAGCTTGCTCACTGTGGAGTCCTCTATTAGTGAATGAGAGACCGGGGGATTGATTTTGGACACAGCTGACAGTTCCTAGAAAGAAAAGAAAAGGAACAGGAGGAAAAAGCAAAGCAGGAAAGAAAGAAATTCAAAACAAATGAAACATCTGGCCCTATGTAAAGTGAGGGTTTCTTCTTCAGTTCCTGTAAAAAAAATAAAATAAAATAAAAAATAGACAACCTGCTTCTCCAGATGGCTCCGTGCACTCAGATGATGATCCTATGGGGGATCTTATGAACAGCGTTGTCAGTCTGAATGACAACAGTGTCAACATGCACGGCGCTGAAGACAAATGGAAAACTGAATAATAAATGCTTGGGTAGGAGGGGGGAGTAAAAAGTCAAACTCCTCTAAAGGGGCATGCTTTTTCACCTTTTAATTCCTTCCTCCTCTCCTCCCCGGCCTCCACCTGCTCTCCACCACTTTCTGGGCTACCACCCAGCTAGCCGTCAGTGCCCACCTGATCGTCTCCTCGTATCCGGGCACCACGAGCACATGGTCTTTTGGCCTGCTGTGGACCAGTTTCCTGATGCAGCTGCCACCTGCCCATTCGTGTGGTGTTTTGCATCAATCTCACTGTGGCTGAGGCCAAAGCGGCCAGTCCAGTGCTCGCTCGTATACGCACGAGGAGTGTGCGCAAGTGCCTCAGTAAGCATTCATTTATATACGCTGCTGCTGCACGGAAACAAGGCGAACCGGCCGCCAGTCAAACAAAGATGGACATGTAGAGAAATGGGAATAGACGTGGCGCAATCACAGATGAGAATGTGCTTTCACATTCGATTCAGGCAGAGATGGCCAAAAAGACACCAAATAAACCTAATTCCCGACTTTCCTGGCTGCCGCGGCACATAAATCCTGCCCTCTGACTTCATTCTCAGCAGCATTCAATAGTTTATGGTTTCAAATCATCGCTTATATGCGTGGAATTTGACTGTTTTCTAAAATATTTGGCGACATCCACCCATCAGCTGTGACTCCTGCTTAAATCCTCAGAGAACACATGAAAAGTAAAAATTAGAGGCCAACTTCTTCATCAGCCTCCTACAAGCACATGCCCCACATCAATCATCAGATGCATAATGAGAGGAGCAGCAACCTCAAATTAAAGCCAGGGTTGTTTTTATTTCACACTGTGTCTGATTTTTTTTTTTGACATAAAAAATAAGCACGTGTGAGCGTTCCTGCAGGTCTCTCGGGGGCTAATCAGTGAGGCTTTGACAGATCGTCTGCTCTCGACATCATGCAATGAGGGAAAAGGGAACACAGGTTCCTGCGCTAAGAGTTCCCGCATCTGGCTGGTTGTGTTAGCAACAAGATGAGGACTGTGACCGAGACCATGTTTCAGCCATGTTAGGCCAAGTGTAGATGGCAGGAAAAAAGAGCCTTGTTTAAAGAGATTAGCTATGCCTCAGTCACTGCACTTTGAAGGCACACTCAAAGCTTCCTGTGTGGAAAATACTATTTTGAACAAATCTAAATTTCCATTCACTCCCCGTGCTTTGGAGTCAAATGTATCACACGTTACTAAGAACCCCATGGATTCACACCTGGACCTGCACATCTAAGGAAAATGTTTAAAAGCCTTATGTTAAAGAAGGAGAAGCAGCCTAATGCTGCTGATTTCATGGCAACCAAAAAACTGAAAACATGCATCAAAGTGCAACTGCAATTTGTGCTCTATTAAAATGCTGCAAATAAAAACTAAGCGTGCATGCTACACTGAGAGTTAGAGATAGGAGGAAGAAAGATCAGAGGTAATAGCACTGCCTACTGGAGCCCAGCCAGTCAGCAGGGGACAGTGTTTGAGGTGAGAATCCTGTGGGGAACAGAGAGAGGGAAGGCTGCCAAGACTTGCTGTTAGAAAGCTAATTAAACTATTGGCCCATTGTGAGGGAGGTGAGAGTTGAAGAATGGGCTCATGCTCACCCCGAGCAGCGGCTCTGTAGCTCGAGAGCAGCCGCACTCTCTGAGGGAAATTTTCCAGAGAGTTATACAAAAAAGGCAGACGAGGGCCTTTGGATGATGCCGCTCCGTCTCTCTGCTGATCATCTCTCCTTTCTCTGTTCGTGCACTCTCCGACTCAGCCTTCGCAGGAGAAAAAGCAATTCCAGGGATCCTTCTGCAGCCTCAATCACTGTCCTGTGAGAGCAGTGATGAGTTCCTCATGTGTTCAGATATTAAAAGGGAAAACACAATAGGCCGCCACACAATAAATTCCGCACAAAATCGGCGGGTCGGGCTTACGCCGCGCCGACAAGCAGCGGTGCTGTGTGTGTAGCAGGCATCTGTGGCTTTACTCTCTTGTTTATTGGACTATGAAAGCGGGGGCGTCTAAAGGAGCCTCTGACTGACGGCAGCAGCTGTCTTTCTTTGAAGCTGTGGCACACAGGAGGCTGGAGACTAAGTGATTTGATGACATGGCTCCTTCTAATATTTACTTTACTAAACACTATTTAAATATGTCTAAAGCAAAGGGAAGGGGAAAAAAGCGCTTGCAAATGTTCAGCAGGAATGAGAGTTAATGGAAGCATCCACAGGTAGGTGCGCAATATATTTGTCAGACCTTTCTGCACAACATCAAACTCAACATAAAAACACTCTGAGAGCAAACAGATGGGGCCCCTTTAGTCCACGCAAATCATTCCTCCCTTTGCTGTCCTAGTCACACATAAATGCTGTAATTCTGCCGCTGAAGAGATCCGAGAAAAAAATTGAAAGAAATCTGCAGTGTGAGGACGTTGTCCTGGCATATGTGCCAGACTGGTGGTGAGAGAGGCCTTCATTTGTTATATATGGATGCCTGCCAAAAAAAGAAAAGAAAGAAAGAAAAAAGTAAGAGCAGTGTGCACGTATGTGGGCTCTGAGCGCCCATCCAAACATTTTTCTTCTTTAACTAAATGTTAGAGCTGAAGTGCTTTACCTTTGTGCACGAAAGGAAACGGATGGAAGGAGTGAAAGAAAAGCACCGTCAATATTTACCGTTTCCATTTCTAATGTGTCACGCCGCAAGCCCATATGGAAAATAAAGAGGATGTAGGAAACGTTTATGTTTTATAAACGCATTAAAACCACATTTAAAAAATCAACTAAAATATCACCTCTGACATGATTACATGAGCTCAGTGACGACATGTTGTTATCAGTGGATGGAAAACCCCTTTTATTATCTGTGCTAATGTTCGGGGTTACACTCTGCATTGACAGAGCCGCCACAGGAACCCGCACAGCCCTCAGTCTGCATCCTGCTGTATCTCAGTTGCAATTCTGCACTGGTTGATCAGCCTGGCTGATGGAAGACCTCCAGGCTATCTCCTCCCCGTACATTCAGCCACAGACGTGGGAGCCGTGCTGAAAAAAGGGAACTAGAGGCTTTGCAGAGGCTCCGGCTAACTGAGAAGTCAGGGAGGAGACGGGGGGGCTACACAGCTGTAGAGCAATTTCACTTTTACGCCGAGATAAGCCTGGATGTTTTATCACTGCTGGATTCACGTCATTTGTAACTGAAGTTTCCACTTAACATGCAATGATAAAGTGCCAGCTTAAGCCACGCATGTGAGATACATCTTTACTTACCAATTTATCTGAACGGATCTATTTTTCATTTTTCTGCTTAAATTCATCTAAGATGACCCAGTTCTCTCAGTACTTGGAATTCTCTTTTGACTGTCGACAGCCAAAGACATCAAACACAAGTCAAATGCCCATCAAATATGTAGCATCAGCCAAATCACTGAAACATGACTGACTGGTGTGCTATTTGTCCTCCAAAAGCTAATAATTTCAAATGGCCACTTATTTTACATCATTTTTTTCTCCACCAAATCCTAAAGAACAAGATGTATTCAAAGGCAAACGCCGAGCGGAGATAACATGTTGTTCCTAAAATGTATATACACACCGAATAAAAGCTCTCTTTGCAACACCTTGTCTTGAGAGAGAGTCTTTTTCCACAGGACAGAAGTGCACCTCAAATAGATTTTTATGGCAGCGCCCTGTGAAAGGTTTTAGCTGCTTTCAAAGACCAATGCGATTTAGTAAAAGGTCACAAAATAATCCAATCCTTTCACGAGGTGTCTCCTTCAGATCCCCCCCCCCCCCTTTTTTTTTTTTTTTTTAAGTGCTGCACTTTTGTGTAATAATATCTTCCATGAAGCTGCAATCTTGGCTTTGGAAAGGTCTTGAAAGGGGAATTAAATTGTTGAGAGCACAGAAACACTACCACCCTGTAATCCTCAAGTGTCTGATAGTTTAATTTGCCATCAAGTACAGTCATTCAATTTGTGCGCCATGCTACACAGTTATAATCTATACTTTCAGTGATGAGTGTTTTTCAAGCTTAACAAGATACTGACAGCATCCAGGGAGCCATTTTAATTCTAGTCTTCACATTGGGACTTTTATAGCCTCATTACTCAGCCAAAGTAAAATAAGTTAAGGGTCTTAATCAGGGATCAAGCAGTTTGAGACCTCTCACTGAGAAGATTAAAGGTGAAAATACCCTGGGACACCTGTCATTAGACTGGAGTGGGGGGCTGAGTGGGTTTTTATAAGGCTGCTTTTCTCTAATATCCTGCTCCCATCATCCGATTGTCTTCCATAGTGGTGGAGAATCCCTGCTGGGACACTTCACTTCACATTTCCTCAGCACCAGACTGACAAGCGTACGCCCAGGAAGGTCCTCTAAAAGACGGATTCATCTCCTAATTATAAAACCTGACTATGCTGAAATCGCACTGCTATTATTGAAACCGTAAAGAAAACAGCTAAACATCTCATCGGCCTAATTATGGCTGTCAGAGAAAAGAACCTATAGACGAGGGCTGGCTCGATAGCAAAGAAGAAAAGAAGATTTCTAAAAGCCTTACGGCATCTCGCTAAAAATACATTCACTTTTTCAGTCATGAAATCAAAAGTTCTTCTTGTCAGAATCTCTCTAACAGGCTTCTTCTTTGGGTGGGGGGTAGACAACTGCTCAGATTGGTGAAAACAAGCACCAACTGGATCTCTCTAGATGGCATCACGGACTGAGTGAGCATCCATTTTATTACCACTGCACACAGAAGGATGCAGAGCGATAGGCTCCCATTGTGAAGTCTGCGGACTGAGATGTTTCCATCATGATGCCCTCTGACAACATAATTATGCATTGTATCTCACTTCGCACGGCTCGCCAAACCACATCAGCAACAGCTCAGGGTCCAGTAGCACAGCAGCGGCGGCGGTGGTGGAAAAGCTGAGGGATGCAGGGGGAGGAGGGGAGGAGGTTTGAAGCTCAGACCCTGGAGCTAAGCAAATGCAACGCAGTGGCAGAAGATTGGAGTCCAGACACAGAGGGGCTGAAAAGGGATGTCAAAGGAGCGGCAGTGGTCTTTCACTTTGCATCAACGTCAGATTAAGGGCACTGGCAAGAAGAGCAGGAAGCTGAGACACCGAGGGGCAAGGGTGGCAAAGGAGTGTGAGGAGCAGGAAAAGAGAGTGTTAATCCTTAAGCTAGCGCTGCCATGGAGCATAACACGAAAGTCACTTTAAGGACTCGAACCACGATGGAGGACGATGACAAGAGATCTCTCTCACACAAAAGCAGAAATACAGGCGTGTGCTGTAAACCAAAAGATATTACTTACTCAAGTAGCGACACTTGACTGGAAACACACGTTTGAAACATATTTTTTTAAAAGAGCGTGAGCGTGCACCAACTCACCCTTCACCGATTAAACCGACACAGGTTTGGTTAATTCATCATTCAAACAGACTTTCTCCTTTTGTGGGGTGGCTGTAGCTCAGGTGGTAGAGCAGGTCACCCACTGACCAGACTAACCAGAAGGTTGGTGGTTCAATCCCAATCTGCTCCGGTCTGCATGCCAAATATACTTGGGCAAGATAATAACCCCATGTTGCTCTCCATCGGAGTGTGAATGTGTATGAATGATAGAGCTGAAGTGCTTGTGTGAATGAAGTAGTTGTATAAAGCTCAGCTCAGAGTCAAAAAGTGCTTTATAAGAACCAGTCTATTTACCATCTTGTAACTGCAACACTGTCACATTTTTTCTTGTGAGAATGACAGGAGGAGTCCAACTGAGTTTAAATGAAAGCCTAAATGAGGTATGCAACCACATCCACACAAATCAGTTGCTCGATTTCACTTTTTGCAACAATCAGCACAAGAAATTTCAGGATGAATGATTCAGTGCTAAGAAACCAAGGAAAGACATCCAACCAATCAAAGTGTAGCTCAGCACTGATGGCAGATGGCAACTTCCAGTATTTCCCTGTTTGCAAATGTGTTTTATCACTTTTTTTCTTTTTATTTCTTAAAAAGTGATCGAGACATATTTCATGAAATGTTCTGTCTCAATATTGCAGAGGTTATATCCAATATAGAAGTGTGATAACGCAGCGGATGAGAGACTCCCTTCTCTATAATCGCGTGCCTCCCGCTGTACAAAACAATGTGTCTGCACTTGCGCTCCTCTGGGTTCTTTTCACCACTTTGTCTTCAAGAAAATGGACACGGAAAAAAATCCAAACGGTGACACAATACCAAATAAAACATACAGGGTGGGCCTTTGAAATATATGCATTTGGGTTTTTTTATCCATCCCAGATGAGACAGCAAAGATTTGCCGCACCACGCTGCAAATGATCCCCTTTAACTCTCCGAGGTCATCGCTGTAGAAGTCCAGGTGACCCGTGGGTCCTTCCGCAGCCAACGGGGATGCAAGGTAAACCGGGCGGGGGCTTGAAAAGTGGCTCCTCAAATCTCCACCTTCATTAATCACACTTTGCATGCCCACGGCCCACAGAGCAGTGTGACAGTGACAGCGCTGAGAATGATTAATACTTAATGCAGCGTTTAAGAGAATGATTTATGCCATCTGTTAGTGGATGACATGCTGCAGAAGTTGGCTTCAGCACTAACACACACTTGTCAGCAAGGATTAGGAGAATGATACATAACTTAATCTCAGGAGCAGCAGGTCACCTCCAAAATTAGGCTGATTCTGGACCATGAACACAAGGAGGAGAGGTGGGTGTTAGGGGAGGATATACAGGGGTGGATGTGCATAACCCCAGCGAGAAATTAATTGGAGCTGGTCAGAAACGGTCCAGCGTAATCAGGCACTGTGTTCATTCAGTATTAACCCCTAACATGCAACGGACTGTTAGTTGTTCATTACGATCTCTAACCATACATCCATCCATTTCCTGCTAATTATCGGTGAGTGTGGTACTGAGTGGTACGGTTGTCCGTGTTCGTGTCCTCCAGCCTGTCCTGGGAGCTTCTGAGGCATTTACAGAGCAGACAGGGAACATACTCCCTACAAAAATAGAAAAAAAACCCCTCTGACTTATAACCGATCCCAATGAAACGGAGCACCGGCTCTGCTGGAAGCTCCATCCGAGTGTCCTCATGCTTCATTCTGTGGCTAATGGAAATTTTATTCATGATCTAAAGTTGGGTTTTGATGAACAGTTCACTCACTGACAGTAGTGTTGCTATGCATATGGGTACAAAATTAGGTAATTTCAGACCTTAATTATCCCCCCCCCCCCCCCCACCCCCAAGTAACTGTGCTTATCCATTTAGTTTATGACGCAGGGAAACAGTTGGCGATAGTGCTAACAATGTGGTGCTGAAAAGTAGAAAATTACTGAGTGCCGCTACTCTCTGTAATTCTATAATGATTTGACTTCACCATCAAAAAAAGCTTCTGGAGTTAGAAAATTTAACAGAAGAAACCACAAGCGCCTAAGATTGCCAGTTACAATCACCATGTGGCAGCGTTCTGATCCGAGATACAGTCACATGTCACCTTGTGGTTATATCTTAACCTAAAAATCTAGAGTAATACTTCTGGTAAGTTTATCTAAGCTTGTGGAGACAAGAAAAAAAGGTCAGCTGAGAGCTTTACCTTCAGACTGTGTTCCCTACTTCCACGAAAAGTCCAGTGCAAAGTGTCTACAAACAAAACCAAATATTACAGATATAAGAGCAACCACAAGACTTGTTTTAATAAGCTGATGAGACAATTAGCATACGTAGTCTCTGATTTAATATTCTACTGATTGTGAACCCTTTAAAAACGCTGGACCTTTCCAGGCGGGCGTCACGATTTGTTTCTGCGCAACCTCCATACAGAAGTCCACCATCCACCCATTTTCTTGACCTCTTATTATCCACAAAGCTAACACATAGAGACAGCCAAACGTATTGAAGGTTCTCATTTTTATTTTTATGTAAAGTTGTAGGGTGGTTCTGGGCTTTAGTGGGCTTTAGAATACTATACTTTTACAGAGTGTACAAGATTTAACCAAAACTTAAACCATGAGGGTAAATTTAGAGCAAGAAGCCCTAACCTCATGCTACTGCACTATTACAAGCTCCTTCTGATCTCAACACTAGATTGCAAATGAGCAGCCTTATCTCTCCCTCCTTCTCTTGCTCCCCATTGGCCCTGTAATATTTACATATTCAAACAAACTGTCAAAGTCCCAAAGCAAACAATTTGTTATCCACCAGAGTTTGCATGGTTAAAAATATTCCACATCTAATCTGCATAAAAGTATCAGTCTTTCGTCAGGGATTACTGGCTTTTCTCGCTGTCCTCTCTCCCTTTTTGTTCCTCCCAGAGCTTTCAGATGACAAGGTGAATGCAAGGATAATCAGTTTGGTCACCGCGTTGAATCTTTTTTTTTTTTGCCTGGAAGGTTACACTCTTGTTTCATGTTTGAGGTTCCCGCTGAGAGGTAATCAACAAAATCAGTCCTTCAACAATACCCCCGTCTGTACTTAACCCAATAAAACAGCCTGTCCAAAACTTCACTTCGCATTACTGTTAGCATCGCCCTTTCATAACAAAAATCAGCAACCATTTAAAAAAAATAAATCAAACAAAGCACACAATACTGCATTGAAATAGGTAGAAAGGGTGTCACTCAGTGTAACTATTCTTGAACAGCAAGTGTTTTATTCTACACAGTGGGGATGTTTGTCAGTCGTGGGCAAGCACCGTCTTGCCTGTCAGTAGTGTCCAAGAGCAACAAAATGCAAAACTGGAAAAGCTTGATGTGTGGATAAAGTTTCCCAAAACATCCAACACGTCGCA
Organism: Maylandia zebra; assembly: GCF_041146795.1. NCBI lineage: Eukaryota > Metazoa > Chordata > Actinopteri > Cichliformes > Cichlidae > Maylandia > Maylandia zebra. The sequence continues at coordinate 8,378,011 of NC_135177.1, read as the reverse complement.
AAAAGATGCCTCACACGAGATCACCTTTGGAAAACAGTTATCATTCAAAGCTGCTGGTGTGTGCCATACGTAAACAAATTAGTAATACGTTTTTGTTTTTTTATTACAGCAAAAATACCAGCTGAGGTGTTTTAATAAGCCAAAGACACAGCATGTGATGTGCTGGAGCTGCACGCTCTATCCAATTAATTTAGAGTCATGAAATTGCCACCCTGCGCACCAAAGCCAGAAAGTGAAGCTGTCGGAATAAAAAAACATTACAACTTTTTATAAAGGGAAGATAATTATTTCCCTCAACCTATTTAACTTTGCTTTTGGTTGCACCTTTGCTCTTTGCCGGTGAAAGTGCCTCCCGTCTGTCTACAAATAGAAGAGAACATGAAATAAATAAATAAATAATACAACAAGGTACTTATAGCAGCGAGCGGGAAGGCTTTTTTGAGCGAATATTGCACCGTAGGAATCCACAGCAAGATCTGCTTTAAACAAGCAGCAATATGTCAAACAATGCTAACCTCACATCGCTCATTTCTCAAATCACAGCGCCCAGGCACAACTGTAGAGTCTCTGCAGACTGATGCATCAGCAGACAGAGCTGTAAAGCAGCTCTTCTCCTTCTCCTGTGACTTTCTACATGAACTCCAGTGCTGTAAAAGAAAAGCGGGGCAGTATATGGGAAGCTCATACACACTCATGATTGATTGATTGTTACACAGTGGTAAATCAAAGAGTGGGGTGCCTTTTCAATCACGGGCAAAGTCTTTGAACATAAATAACAGCTACCATCTTGCCTTTGGCAGTTTCATCTCAGTATAAACACAGGCACTTGGCAGTCATCGCGCACAGTGAAAAGTCTCTTTGAGCAGGAGACGGAATTCCTCACAAATGTAAATTTATGTACACCCATTTGACACTTTCCACTCGTGACTGGTTTGTATTTTGCCTCCTTCTCCATCCTACTTATTATAGGAGATGATTAGCAATTTTTCCAGGCCCAGTCAGGCAATGAAGAAGACGACCAGGCGGGATCTCGAGTCTAGAGCCCTGCCTGCCACAATAGACGGCAGGTAAATCCCTGCCGCGTGTTGACAACAAAGAGCCGCTGCAGAAATTCACCTGAGACCCGAGTCTGTCCTAGTCTGCAGAGGAACACCAATAAAAACTCTGTTAAGAAGGCGCTTTCTTCTCAGGCTATTAGTACCAAAGAGCGCCTGTCTGCGCTTTTCTTCGTAATTTCAGAATGGTATCACAATTATTGAGCCCGGGAGAAATTACTGAGCGACGTAAGGGCAATTTAGTCATACAAAAAAAGAAAAAGAAAAAAAGAATGTTGCATTAAGAGCATTATTTCTCACATCTGTCCCTTCATTCAACTCGTTTCGGGGTCCTACTTTGAATTCGAGACATTTATGCAGACCATCTTAAGAGAAAAATCTCACTACTGACAATTTGGCTGCTAATGGACCCATCAGTTCTAAATTCACAGCCAAAAAAGAAATGCTTTCACAGACTTGGACTCATTCTTGATGAGTCTTTCATATATACATATATATTTACATATTTTGACAGTGCTTTTCAGGGGTTTGCCAGTCCCTCTATGATGTGAAGAGAAAATGAGTTAAGACCAATCCTTTTTTTGGCAGGGCTGCATCTCTCGAAATCCACAGAGTAGCACAGAAAAAAATATAAATAGATAAAGCATAATAAACACACTTAAAAGCTCAGTGATGTGTACGTACAAGCTGGTTTGGCTTTCATAAAGAGCTTTTCCACTTTGCCCATCAAGTGTCTGACAGAGTAAAGGATCTCAGACTTGAATACCAACTGGAGACGAGGACAGACACCAAAATGATCCATGTGGACCCGTGCCAACCTAATGACAACCAAACTACACAAAAATAATTTATGGGCCACAGTTTTGTGGATTTTTTGCATATATAACCAACCAATTATCATGTGAAAGAGGTCCAGATTCTTTCTAAACGATGAAATCTTTTTAGGCATCTGCATTTGCATACGCAGTATTTTCTTACTTCCCATAAAACGGATTCACACTGAGTCAGTTATCACTTCATTGCCTCAAACTGGGTCATCGTGTCTCCAGGCACAATTACAGCCAAAACCTTAGCGAGACAAATTCGCTGTCAGTCTCTGCGCCACTTTTATGTATGTGGCACGGAGACTGACAGAGCTGCCAGCAGGACAGTCAAAGATGAATATATATATATATATATACATATACATACACACACACATACACAGAGAGGATTAAGCTGTGGATCATACGGCAGGCCTCGCAGGTCAATAGGAGACAAACGCATCTAATAAGCCAATGATGAACTCTGAGGGTCCCTCTTCTGGGGCCCTGATTCTAACAAATGTAGTATTGACTTCACAGACACTCAAAGGAACACATTACGTTTCCAGCAAGGACAAAGAGTGCTGAGAGATGAGACATGAGCTGCAGAGGGTTCAAGTATGGATCATACAATCGACTTAATACCACCCATCTAATGACAAGCAGAGCAAAACAGACATGCAACAGCCTCACAGCCTGACAGGACAAACCAACATAGTGTAAAGACTATAACTGTTAATATGCATTCACCAGGGCTGGAACTACAATACTTATCAATATTGCTTAAGTATTGCCTTTGATATTTCCTAAACTCGAAGGGAAAGTCTTCTAAAGTCTTGTTGTTGTTTTTTCACATAAAACATTAAAGTCAAAATATTTTTCATTCAGTAAACATTAATATTAACATTAGTAATGTTAGTATGTGAAAAACATTAGTAACTTATTACTTCACTGAAGTTCTGGTTACAAAAAATCACCGTCCATAAATGATTAGCTTACAGTGATTTAATGGTAGTGCTAATACTTAACATACATTTGAATGATTACGAGAAAATGAAGACAAAATGTGGGAATTACTTCCAGATACATTATTAATATGACTTCCTGGAGGGTTATCACTAACCCCCAACAATAAGTCAGGAACACATTAAAGCCATTTCACCTGCAGTTATTCATCAAAGTGATTCAGTAATGTTAACTACTGCTATGCAGCTCCACGCTGTGCATTATACATATGACTTATGGGGCTCTGAGGCTGAATTACAGTCACATGCTACAGAGCCTGGTGAGTCAGACTGCAATGGCACTGCTTCACCTGTGTGTATGGGTCTGAGTGTGCACACAATGGGTCTAATGAAGAAGAAAAGAGCATTTTTAATTCATCTTTAGTCATTGATCGTTTCCACAAAAATCTTTCCTTCTGCTATTTTATATTTCAAAATCATTGCTTTAAATTTGTAGTGAAAGCAAAATAATAAAAAAAAGTAAGCGTACACAGACTGGAGGATGAAATTAGGGTTTTTTTTAACATGGTAAACACTCAGTCTTGTGTTTAGTGTATTCAATTAAAGAATTCTGTAGTTTTGGTTAAAAATAGAGTGACACAAGTAGCACAGGGTCCATTATGCTTATACTCTAGAAAAAAGCTAACTTGTGTTCAAGCAAACATACTAATCAACATTTTTTAATACAGCCACCGGCCACTTCATTAGGCCCACCTTGCTAGTACCAAGTTGGACCCTTTTGCCCTCAGAACTGCTTTAATTCTTTGTGGCACGACTTCAGCTGCATTGAACATGCTCAGCAATGGTTTCCCAACCTTCTGTTGACCAATTTTGGTGAGCCCGTGTAAACTGTAGCCTCAGTTTCCTGTTCCCAGCTAACAGGAGCTGCCTTCAGTGTGGTCTTCTGCTGCTCTAGTCCATCTGCTTCAAGGCTAAAGGTGTATAGGAGATGCTGTTCTACATACCTTGGTTGCCTTTCAATTAACTCAAAGCAATTTGACCTTTCCCCTCTGACCTCTGACATCAGAGGGGCATTTTCACCCACTGGATAGTTTCTTTCTTTTTTTCAGACCATTCTCTGTAAACCCTGTGAGAAAAATATCACCTTTCTTCCTCATTCCAATGCAGCAGTTTGACCTCAGTTTGGTCATCTTGATAATGTTTACATGTCTAAATATACTGAATTGCTGCCATTGGATTGGCTAATTATATATTCCCATTTTTTAAGAGAAAGCTTGTCTTCTATTGTTTGCTTTCTATTAGTACCAATGTCTACGCATAAGAGGAAAAAGCATGTTTATAGCCTCTAAGAAAAAGTGATTTCTGTCATGGTTTCTAGAGCTATTGTGACCGTGTTAGTCAAGATTTTATACGCAAAGAAACAAAAATCGAAAACAGAAGTGGTCACATTTGAACATCTGATCGGAGCAGGTGAATGACACCTGAACCCCAGGCCTCTTTGGAAACATGCCACAGTTTATGCCTGATGATAGAATTGTTGTTTTTTAAAGAACTACAAATGATAGAAAACTATGTACTTAATATTTGACAGGAGAAGACACTTTTTGAATGGCGGTCTGTGGACAGAGAGATCCTCTGGGTCCAGCGCTGAGCGACCTTCAGCAATATGACGTTTTAGGCAGGGTCACACTTGCCTCAATTTTCAGTGGCTTTCTCCATCTCTTATATACAGACTATAGTAGTGTTAGACTAGGGTATCACTGTGTGTGTCTGTGTGTGTGTTTTCAGCACACTGTTTATTTTGTCTTATTGTGTGTTAGTATTACCAGTACTAACGTTACATTTATGCACACACATGTGCGTTATCTGTATATTTGTGTTTATCTTTCTGTGTTTGCATAGTTGCTCGTGTGCCGTGTGGGTCAGCAGTAGCGAAGCAGAGTGTGTGATAAATGTCCTGTTTGGTGCTGACAGAGCAGGTCCTGGTAAGCTATACGGTCCCAGGGGCGGGAGGCTAATCATGGCGGTTTCTCTGGAGCCCTTATGCCACTGAATGACAAACAACTGTAAGCGCCACTCAACAGAAAAGTACACACAAGAATACACGCTCACAACACTGATTTAATCTCCGTCCCAAATGTTGATGATCAAGTTGAGTCACGTTAAATTTGTCCATAAAGCCCTTTAACAAACAGGTTTATCGCAGGGTGGCTCCAAAAAGAGCAGAACAAACCAATGAAAGACTAAAGCTGGTCTTGATGCAGTCAAGACTCATCCTTGTAGCTGGTAATAAATTGACACAGGGATTCAAAAGCATCTGAGTGGCTCTGAGGAAAAGGTAATGAGTGTTTTTGGCTTTTCATTACCTGGAATTTAATTACTTACAACCACCAGAGTAATGAATGTGTACGCGAGCTTCGTTTAGCCCACTGTGAAGCATTTTGAGTGTTTTCCATGCTTATCCTCTTGACAATATTTGCATTGGTGATCAGAGCTGATACTGTGTGTAGACAAAGTTCTGTTTAACAAAACATTAATTATGTAAACCCAACAAAAGCAAAGCCAGCTCCCCTGGCCTCTGTTTCCCTCCATTTCTATCATTCTCTCATCCACTTAAGTCTGCATTCATCCCTCCATCCTGCAAATGACAAACACACGTATTCAGAAACACACACACAGTGCAGTGAAGCAGAACGCATCTGGCTACACACCCCGTCAATCTCACACTGCTGTGTGGCCTTTCTGAGGAACAACTCCGGCTCTGTCCAGTCTTGCTGCTGCTGATTGGAGGTTTCACTCAGTACTGCATGAAATCCCACATAACACAGACAGGGAAAATATGAGCAGAGGGCGAGAAAGGGGTACACAAAGAGGGGTAAAAGTAGAGGGAGGGGCAGCAGGAGGAGTAAAAAGAGAGGGAACGGGCTAAAGAGATTTAAAAAAAAAAAAAAACGAGAAGCCAACAGGGGAAAGGAAAGCTGCAGAAAGGGCAGAGCGAGACCAGAGAGAAATCTGAGATACACTTGTGCCTACCAAGCACTTCTTTTTCAGCTCCAGCAGCACTAAACACATGCATATGAAAAGCGCCGGTCGCTGCAATAGCAGCACGACTCCCCAAAACTCGTCTGAAGCGTGGCATGCTGAGAAAAATAAAACATTTTCAACTTCCAGCGCTCTACGCCATGGGCGCTAAAGACATGCAAAGTTCTCGGCGCTGCCAAGAACATGCCATAGCACATCTGAAAATAATGTGGAGGAAAAAAAAAGTAAATAGAGGCCCCCTGTGAACATGTAGCCTCAGGTTGCGTGGGGGGTGGAACGGTGTCAAACGGGTGGATCGGGTCGATCGAGACGTGAATGGAGCGCGGCGTGAAGGAAAAGTATGACAAACAGAGCCGCAGCTTAACGACTCATAATAGTATTACCGCCTCTTCTAACCCCCCGTGCTCAAGGTAAGAATGACTTCTCCTGAGCACGCTGGGGCGAGAAGAGAGTTAAAGGAAGCAATGACACTGACTGAGGAAAGCACAGTGCAGCTGTGAAACCTCTGGCAGATACTAAAGGAACACTCCACGATATCTTCATACTAATCCTGCTCCTCTGGGTGCAAACTGCAGACGTCGCACTGTCAGAGCACAAATGAGGTGTGCTGCACCGTTGCAAAGATAACAGCTTTCTTTACACCTCAATGTGTGTGAAAGACAGAGAAAAGACAGAAGGAGACTGGGAATTTAGATTTATAGTGTGCATGCATGCTTTTGTATTTTAGTGATGTCATAAAATGTCATTTTAGGACAGAATAACCAGATATACTTTCTGCTTTTTGCTTCACGCAGAGCCTCTTCTAATTTTTTATTTTCGAAATGAACAGAAAATTAATTACAAGCTTTGGTGGTTTTCAGCAGGTTTTAGGGGATGTTTACTGGGTCCGTCTGTGTCTTGTTTCATCTGTTATGTTTAGCCTGTGTCTAAAAAGTGACAAGTGTTTCCAAACTACTAATTTGCCTATTAATATAATAAATGGGACCTGTTAGTTTTGTATTTGCTATAGTTTATATATGAAGAGATAATAAATCATTAGAAGGCATGAGCACAGAGTTCATTTAACTGTATGTGTATATACTGTAAATAAAAGATGGGCATAGCTGCTGTTTTGAGAGGTCCATTTTTTATCCTATGTTTGAACATTTGCTGGACTATCCTATCCTGATCGTTCTTGGTAAACATCTCCACACTCCAAATTATACCCTGTTTTAACCCCTTTGTACCCCAGAACAGTCACGGCAGCAGGCAAGTTTCTATTACTGTATGTGTATGAAGACAGGCTTTGTAACAGATAACACTTGTTCAATCACTGAATCAGAAAAAAAGCTAGAACAAGAGATTGATTTATAATTATTTTTTAGGAAATATCATCAAAGCCGTCAATTTTATCATTTCAACACAACTAAAACACTTCTGGCCACTAAACTCTTCATGAACGGCCTTAAAATGGTTTCAGCCTTCACACTCTACAATATATCCTCGTGTTACCCAAGCCTAGTATCACATATCTCTATCTGAGGGTCCAGTAACCAGACAAGCCAAAAGGCCATGTGTCCAATCTGCTGTAAAAACCCTCTATGCCCCTGCCCTGCTCTGCTAATACGACCTTATTTGCAGGCAGCAGAAACAGCCATCTCGATCATGTGACCATTCCTCGCTTGGTTTCCAGTTGCAAGGCATGGATGTGGAGGATTTTATCAAAGGCCAAGGAAAGAGGGCAGTTAGTCTCCACATACACAGCTAATTCCACTCCCTTAAAAGGTGGCACGGCAAACAGGAAGCTCTCCACCCTACATATTGCTAAAGGCCAAAACAATGTGAGTACCGTGGCTGCTGAGATAATAACATAACATAGTGTGTTATGAGCTTTCATGTTGCTAAAACCACTAATGATCTACCTGACTGACTGTCTTTGTCTGGGTTTGCTGGTGCCTGGCGGCTCTCCTGCAGCACGGTGCCACACACAGCGTCACGATAGTGGAAATGACAGGAGGAATTCGAAAGCTGTAATTTTCCCGAAATTATAATCTGCGCTTGTAAACATATACGTGTCCATGTCCTCGTTTACCCTGCAGGATCTGATGTAGCTGAGCGGAAAGAATAATCTGCATCAAAACACCCTTTGCCAGAATGACTTCATTTTCATGGGTGCTGTGTTTTGTGACTTTAAAGCCAGAGGTTGCAGTCAGCTCAGTTTTCCCCATTTCCCACAGATTCTGGCCCGTCAGCTTTAGACTGACAACACCAGGGCGGCTGTCGGCAGGATGTGTGAGATCTGTCCCTCGTTCCCTCCTCTCATCTCCATGTGTCTGCATTTTTACAGCTCTACCTGCCCCCGCCCCCCCACCCTCTTCACCTTGACCAGGATACATGACTGGGGAGCCAACAAGCCCGAACATGTGTATGTGAAGGTGTGTGTGTGCTTTCTCAAGCATTTGTAGGTCACAAAAAACAGCCTCACTGGGAGTCTGACAGAGGGCTTACTTTTCAGTCTGGACCGGCCCAAAAGCCTTGCTTATGAATGTTATATTATAGTGGTGTGTGCAAGGAGAATACAGAATTTGTACAATATATACACATTTACAAAAAAAGAAAAATCAACAGGTGAGTGCAGACACAAAGCTATTATAATGCATCACAGGACAATTCATGAAAGTGGCCGTCGCTGCAGCTCCCTCAAGAGATTTAAAGTGTTTAATCTGAAGCACATGGCTTCATGTGGATGGCTTAGACAGCTGTAATCTAAGATGCCTCAAGGAACAAAATTCCTCTGTTATCCAGTCACTCACATCTGATGGAAAGTGGAAGGAACTGGGCCGCAAAAGTGGCCATAAAGTGACTGGAACTGCTTCCTGTGAATGATGCAAACCTATCTCGCTAACTCTGGTCCCCAAAGGACACCTTTGGAGCACAGAGTACGCTGACATACAGGAAGGTGAAAATATTTTTGCATATATGTAAGACGTCTATGTTTCAAATCAAACAAATTTTAATATTAGATAATCAGAGAAAATACAAAATGCAGTTTTTAAATGATGATTTTATTTATTAAAGGAATGGGGTCACCCAAATCTAATAACTTGATTTATCACCACTAGCAGCAAGAGCTGCAATCAGGTGTTTGCAATAACTGACGATGAGTCTTTCACATTACTGGGGAAGAGTTCTAGGCTGCTCTTCTTTGCAGAATTGTTTAAATCTAGGCACATAAACAGGACCTTCATACTCTTCAAACCCTTTAAAGGTCATGCCAAAGCACCAATCAGATTTACTGCTTTCCTCCAAATGTAACAGGGATCAAACTTTTGTCTCGTCAGTCCACAGAATATATTCCCAAAAGTCTTGGGGATCAAGATGTTTTCTGGCAAATATGAGACGAGCCTTTTTGTTCTTTTTTAATCAAGAGTGGTTTTTGTCTTGGACTCTCCCATGGATGACAATTTTATTCAAGTCTCTTTCTCATTGTTGAATCATAAACTCTGACCTTAACTGATTTAAGAGAGGCCCTCAGTTCTGTAGATGTTGTTTGGAGTTCTTCAGTGACCTCCTGGATGAGTCGTCAATGTGCTCTTGGAGTATTTCTGGTAGGCCAGCACTCCTGGGAAGGTTAACCATTTTGTTTCAAGTTTTCTCCACTAGTGTTTAATGGCTCTCACTGTTGCTGGAGTCCCAAAACCTTAAAAATGGCTTTGTAACCCTTTGAAGACTAATAGATGTCAATTACTTCCCAGCTGTTCCTGGGTTTCTTGGCATGATGTGTTGGTTTTTGAGATCTTTTAGCCTACACTTTGTCAGACAGGTACTATTCATGGGTGTTCCTGATCAGGCTCACATGTGATTATTGAAAATAAAGCCAGTTCTGCAAAAAATATGCTTAGGTTATGATTTAACAAGTGGTACGGAATTACTTTTACACAGGGCTGCGTTTTTCCCTCAACAAAGGAAATCATCATTTAAAAACGAAACTTAGTATTCACTCACCTTTGTCTTATATCAATATTTGTGTGATAATCTGAAACATTTAGCTGTGACAAATGTGCAAAAAATATGAAATCAAGAAGAGGGCAAATACTTTTCACAGCACTGTATATGTAAACCAGCACCAGTCTCATCAACTAATGAAGCGAGTGAATGTAAGAAGTGCTGCGGATCAATTCAGGTTAAAAGAGGTTAATGCGGTTTGCCCTCCGGGTAACAAAAGGGCACGCCTTGCATGACTGCAAATGTTTGGACATATTAGCTACATAAGATATGTTTTTAAAACCAATGGAACAAAAAAGTAGGCGGTACAGAATGACAAAAAGAACCAATGAGCATCTAAAGTCTTAAAACACACAGAGGCAGCCATTACCACAGGCCTGACATCAGCCAAATTACTGAAAGGAGCTTTTTAAACAGGCACCTGCTCATTACCTGAGGATGATTCACTTTTTTAAATTACAGAGCAACCACATGACCCAGGTGCATTAACCGCCCCTCCTTCCCTGCCTCCCTTCATGGCATCCAGAGATGCAAGCTCATGCACACAGATGCATACACAGCTAATCCTATTAAAAAAAACATGCACAGATTTTAGTTCTAGGTGTGACAATTTTACTCTGCGCCACTGTCGCCATCAAGACTTGGTTAGTATAATCAAGTTAATCTGCATAGCGGGGACTGGCTAATGAAGTTACCTTCTCCCATCACCCCAGGATAGGAAATTATGTCTCTGTCGGGGGTCTTTTAACCTCGACATGCACGCATGTTTCTCCCAACAGCCTCCGGAAACACACACCTTCACACACCAGCTTAATGAGTGCCTGGGGAGACAGGCAGACACACACACACATAGACACACACACACACATAAAGATGGGTCTGCTTTGAGCTCACGTTCACTCTGCCTAGAATACTGAACCCTTCCCAGAAACACTGAGCGTACTGTGGATCCCCGAGAAGCCCTAAGGCTGAGAGGACAAGGGCAAAGATGGAGAGAAAACACAGAGCCTTGTGAGAAATGCAGAGGGAATGATGAGAGAAAGAAGCGAAATCAAGAACAGAAAAGCACCTTGGCACCGCAAGAGATGTGACTGATCCGAGGATATGTCTTTTAGAAAGCTCAGTGAAATCTAGTTTTACTTCATGTTCAGTTTGTTACGAGCATTGCAGAACCAGCCCAAGTTTAGGGATTATTTGAGACTCGTGACAGTTTTACAGGAATTTTCACATCACGTTACCACAGCCAAATGGAAAGCAATCAAAACGCTATCAATTTATTAGTTGTATTTATATTAAAAGCCTATATATAAATGTTTATGACCAAGGCATCCCTAAAAAAAGAAGCACATTGAATCGCTGTGACTAAACATGGCCGCAGCAAAAGAGCAGCAGGCACCAGCTGTGAGAAAGCAGATGTTTTCCATGTATGTCTTCCAGTAATTCAGACTCACCACTTTCGGCAGCTGCTTTACAATAGAAGTCTCCCAGTAAAACAAACAGATGCCAGCTTTAAGCACGAAGCGGTAACCTACGCTCACTGAAACGAGCTATGCGAGCCATGTGAAACCTTTAGCCTTAATGTTGCTTGTTGGTTTATTTTTGTGAAGAATACTTAACATGGCTTCCCTCTGTTGACTACGTTGGTGAGCATGTGGAGCTCTGTCTTTTCATTTCCTCGCAACTTATTAAAATCAAACAAGTTCAAGATAATAACCGGCCAAATTATTATAACTGGATCAATAAGAACATGTAAACATCAGGGCCGGTCTGGTCAATACGGTCTCTATTTGACTAAATTCTCCAAGCTCGTTCGTCTTGCAGCCACCGGTGTCACTTTCATAAAAGAAAAGCGCTACATCAATAGCCTCTGATCCTTTTTTGATTATTATTTTTGGCAGCAGTAGAAACAGAGTCGCTGTGAAAGAAACCCTTATGTTTTCACAACTGAGGACTGGAGTCCATGTTGTGGGAGTTTAACTAATGTTTTCATTTTCTGAACTTCTACTCAGACGCGACTCCAGACTAATTGGTGGCATGTCAAAGAAGTTCTCACTGGGACCGCCCTTCGTTAAAACAAATGATCAAAAAGGCCAGTTTAAACTTTACATATCAAAGCTCAACTACAACAAGTCAAATCCTCAGAAACACTAAACGAATTTGTCTGTGCTAAAACTATCTGCTAAAATTCACATTGTTTCGATTGTTAACATATTAGACATGGTATATTTCAGTATGATGGCTCTAATATACAGCCCAACCAATATAGGGTTTTTAAGACCCATACCAACACGGATATTTCGCAATCCAAAAATCTGACGTTCCAATATATCGGTCAATGGGCAGGGCAATATGGCCAAAAAATATTTATCACAATATATATTTGAAAATTTGCAATAACAATATAACTATATCGTCAATTATAATTGACGATGGTGAGACAAAAACTCCACAACTTTATTAGTGCAAAAAAATACCCATCAATTTATTTTCACTTAAACAAGCAGCTGTTTATATTAGTTTAGTTCATTAGTTAGTTCCCCCCACCGTTTGCTACTTTTGTCATAAGGCGTGCAGCGCGTTTTACCCATATTCTATAGCGATATTTCATTTTCTTATCATTGCCTAACATTTTACCAGTATTACCGTGAAAGGTGTAATATGGCCCAGCGTACTGTAACGTGCGGTGGAGATAAAGCCAGCCACGGAGGTGTGCAGGTGGACAGCAATGAGCAACAACTTGTAACTTTCCACAAGTACTTATTTATTTTACATATCAAAAATAAAACTCCCAGCTTTACGGCACGTTACTGGAGAGGACACTAGTCCACATACACGTGGAGGAATCTATTACAGAGATATAACGAAGAAGAATTTTTTTAAAAAGGGGAATGAGAGGCGCCACCGTGTGGTGATACACTGTATTACAACAGCCACAGTAGCAACTGTTACAATACCATGAAACAACAACAGATTTCCCTAAAATTTTGTATTAAACGTTCAGCTAGTAGGTGTGTTTGTGGCGTTCCAAGCACCAAATGGTAACATGGAAGTAGACTATAAAAAACCTATATAAAACGTCAACACTTAGAACTATTGAAGGGTGTTTCTCTCATCTCTACTAGTAAATGTTGATACCAATAAATGGTAGATAACCAATATTGGCTGATAAATCAGTCATCCTTTCGTAGTGGGTTTATAATGGTACCCTTGTCCAGTTGCCAGTTCTAGCATTTATCTAGCTGGAGCTACAATTAAGCCAATCTAAACGTACAATAGATTCCCCTTTAAAATTAAAGGTTTAAAATGATTTCATCTGCTGCAAATACTAGAGTTTCATGTCTATTTACGTGCGCTCCACAGACTAAAGACAGATTTTGGGAACTCGTCACCTCACATGACCAGTAGAAGATAAGTAAGATTTCTGTCATCCAAGATTTTCTTTGGTTGACTACAACCCTAATAAACCTTTACTTAACCCTCAATAAGCCTTTATGTATAGCTCCTACATCTTTCTTTTAGCAGAAACTACTACAGATGTTTCTAGACACGTTTTGTGCAGCTGTTAGGTAAGAACATTCAATACTGTTCGAACTTATGAAAAACTCAATAAAACTCCCCTTCAATCTTTCTTAGCCTTTCACCCACACTTCTCCTTTTATAAAGTTCAAACAGAACGTATCAACCAGACACATTTTATTACAACTTGGGAGAAAAAAAATTATTTCCTATCTGTGGAAAAAAGACAGACGTACAGACCAATCTTAAATCCTTCAACAGGAGCTTGTGGCGCCACAGGGACTCACTGGACTGGGATAAATCCTCAGTTCCATGGCCTCGGCACTGAATGAGCCTGTTCCCCCAGGGGTACATGTGCCCAACCAAGCCAGCAGACAACCAGTGAAGTGAGAAACCTTGCTCTAGAGGTAAAACCTAGTTAATTCATCTGCTATATTGAAAGTTCACCAATGCATCTACAAAAGCTGCTGCCGAATCCAAATCTAAAGTTGTCTCCTGCTTTTATTGACCCATGCAGCTCACAGAATGAGACATTTGCCCTAGTCGTGACTCAGGAAGAGGAATTAAGAAGTCAAGTTGTTTGGGAGGAGTTTTCTTCCTTTGCTTGTGCCATGTTAGCCAGACAAACACATTCCTGTCTCCCTCTTGTTCTGGCAGCACTATCTCAGTTAGGCCTCCATGCTGTGCAGTCCCTCTGATGGGATTAGCTCTTAAAGACTGTGGAAAACAATTCCCTGCTCCCTTCTCAATAAGGTCAAAACAAAGCATTGTTGTGTCATGTCATGCACTGATAATTCTGCCAGCTATGCACCTGCAGCAATGTTTTCTAATGCGCAAGCAGCTGATACCAGCAAAGTTCATTGTAAATAAGAGTAATGCGATAAATTAGGTGGTTCATTTGATGTAACCTTTTCGTGTTTGGATAAATCTTCCCTCTACATTGTTATTATTCACACTGGCCTGCTTCCATATCCTTTCTAAAGGGCAACAAATGGCTTCACTTATGGAGGTGGTGCAGAGGCTACAGGCATTGGGTTACCTCTGCACAATAAAAAGCTGGACTAACAACAAAGTGGCTGTCATACCACTCTTTGTTTCACATGCCAGACGCAGGCTATCCATTTCAGCAGCCATGTTTCATAAAGCAGAGGAGGGCCAGGACCCAGTGGTATCAGACTTTTAGTCCCGCCTTACAGCTTGCTCACACTGTTAATGAGAACATTAATTACATTCCACAAAAATATCTCAAAAACTGTGTTTATGTGTGTGAGAGAGAGACAAACAGTCATGCATCTTTCCTTTTAGAGGCGCTGGTGTTAGGCAAACACATCGGAACATTGCTTAAATACCTCAGGGAGGTGTACAGCAAAACATTACCATTTTCTAATTAGGTTGAGACAAATTCTATAAAGTTTGAATGGGCATAGAAGAAAGATAAAGCGGGAAGGTGGAGTGCTGCACACTGTGGGTAAACAAAGCAATCTGCAGTAAAGCCTATTAGCGCAGGGCAAGGGATCTCAGTATCAACAGGGTTCCTTTGTCAGTCGTCTCACTGTCACATGATAGCAGTGCTAAGAAGGGTAATACCCATATTAACCACTATTCTCCTAATGCTTTTTCTCCTGTCTCCTGTGATCAGCCTGCTTCTAGCAATAATCCCGAACTAAGCTGATTCTTAATTACCCTGGCTGTCCGAACAGACAAAGGCCAGGGCCGACCTGCTCTGAGGTCTCTGACACACTGTGCACTCCGGCTACTCTATAAACACAGAATGGCTACAAAGCCCGTTCCTATAGCAAAGCCTGGCTTTTTGATCTTTGCTGTGCAATGCATTTATCATCACAACAGTGTGTCCTAAGAACGGTATGCTAATTTTTTTCATTAGCATTTTCACTCCGTGGAAGAATAAAACAAACAAAAGCGCCATAATAATCCACAAGGCTGTGATTTATGGAAGTTCAAAATGGCCAAAGGAGTTCAGCAAATATTTATATATAATCAGGTGGGAACAATCACCACTCTGGCTCTGCCACATACGCAAAACACACACGCGGCCAGCGCGCATGCAAACAGCCACACACTGAAGGGCCAAGCAATAATTACAATCTTCTGTTTGTGGTTTAGAATTAAGCTCTTTGTTAACGACACCCCGTGGGCTCACTGGGCATTCTTGCATATTTTTTTGGCTTTTGTGCTAATGTGAGACACGCAAACGGTGCTCTGCCTTTGGCTGCGGTAGGTCCAGGCTATTTGAAAATACCATGAAAGCATTCCATCCATATTAGCCCTTCCAGGTCCTTCGCTAGACGTCTGCCATTCATATCAAAATGCCAAAACCAACAATAAAAGCGCTGAATTCTGGATCCACAGGGCATGCACGGGCCCTGTGAGTCGGCGCCTTTGCAGCAGCTCACTTCACAGGGATGCAGTCAGTCGTTTTCTACCATTGAAGTATATTTTAGAAACTCAAATATTATATAATAGCAATCTATAAACTATAGCATAATGTTATATAAATCTCCAATTTGATTCAGTGACTCTTCCACGTTACTTCTAATGGCACCCTCTATTCTAAAAAAAAAAAGAACAACAGGAAATTCAATTCTTCTACTGTATGACAGACAAGCATTTCCGCAGATATCAAGTGTACAGAATGGCACTGTCATGCCATTGCCCACTTCAGCCTATCAATAAGTTCCTCTTCTCATGGGGCAATTACCTTCCCACTGCCCGCCTCATGTCAGTTGGCACACAAGTCAGACAGCAAGCACAGGTACAAACAAAGGCTTTTCAAACCACTCGATGAGCCGTGTCTCAGGAACATCGGGCAGCTAAGAAATCGCTTGCCCGGGAGGACCCTGGAAGGCCCTCTGCAGCGGTCCTGAGAGCCCTGAGGGCACGTTTGCCAGGGCTACCCTACTTGGAATTCAGGTAAGAAGATGACCAGCTTTTTTATATGTCTGCATAAAAAGACCTAAACATCAAAGCACTGTGCAGACATTAATCTTGCACCTATTTCTGAGCAACACAATAGGAGCACCGCAAACTGAGGATAAAGGGCAAATATTTTCTTGGTCAGGAGCTCTCTCTCTCTCTCTTCATTAGTGTCCTTGAAGAAGTGACTCGCATGCTGTCTTAATGCACTGGATAGCAAATACAGATCATGTTTTTGCCTTTGGGCAATTATACCATCCTGCCACAGAAAATGAATAATAGATACTGTTTTCTATGAATTGGCTGCTAATGAATGGTTTGAATGTGCACACTGCAGATCAGGCCACACGGAAAATGGTAGAGAGGCAAATCCTGAACTTGCTCATGAAACTATAGAAGCCTATCAGATAAGGTGCAAAAGACTTATACATATATATATTTGGGTTGTCACAATCCCTTGAGCAACTGCTGAAAAAGCGGCGTGTCAAAGTGAGAAGTATTGTGACGGGAGGTCATGTAGGATCGAAAGGAGAGTTTCAAGAGGAAGAAGACAATAGGCTGACTGTGACAAGCTGTGTTTGAGAAATCAATACCCTCTGCTTTTGCTCTGTCTCACTTCAACACCTAAGTCAGAACAAAGCTTTCAAGGCTGGCCGAGTTCCCAAACTCTCTTTACTAACATCACTTGACAAAAGCTTTTCAACCCATCGAGCGGTTAGAAGCCGACACATCTGCTAGCGTATCACAGCACGTTGCCATATTCTGCAGACTCACTGCATTTGTTTAAATTCAAAACTGAAACTGGTACTCACACCCGCAGTCCAGAGGAGAACGAGGACTGCATGAACTCTACAAAAATAAGAAAAATTACGAATCTGGAGGAGTAGCGTGCAACGTTCCTCACATGGACCTATGATGAAACTGCAAGCAACAGCCACATTAGTGATAAAACCATCCAACCCCAGTTTGGGTGTATTTTCACTTCAACTAGAATTTCTAATAGTTATTTAATTTAAACTCCTCAAAAAGAACCCTTAACATTTTTTCTCACTCCAGCCTATAAAGGCTCGGTCACAGGTCAGTGCACTGTGTACAGTTAACTCATTTCTCTGTGTGCAGGGTTAATGTTAGGACAGAGAGTATTTGAACCAAAGCAGGTTTTTTCTTTGTCCTTAACACTAACCCAATAGTTTTGGTTCTCAAAACCTAACTAAGCACAATAAAAAATGAAATTATCCCTTAATCCAGACTCTTTTCAGCCCAAGGACAAAAACTGCTGTATAAATATTATATTTCCACTTTAAATGGCTCATTTAAAAAAAAAAAAACTACTTCAGTATGAACTATAAATATCAAATATTAATTATAGTTTTTAGATTTTGACCCTTTAAAGAAGAGGGACTCTAGCTGAGGTGGAGCTACATGCATGCTCCTACATGGTGCTGCCAGCTCTTCTCTTTCTGTCCATGCAAAAGTCACACTGCCCTTATATTTGCTGATGAGACAGGTTGGGAGCAGCACCCTGCAGATTTGAATTGATTTATTATTTGGCCTGTAAACACAAAATGCACATCTCTACATGAGTATGCAGTTCCTCTGTGATTCCACTGGGATCAAACCTCTGGCTGCTGGGACGTAGCAGAGCCTTGCACTCTATGTGGAAGACAAAAATATGGGGATGACCAAAACGTTGAGAAGTCCATCCTTTCACTGCTTCAACCGTCTCTTCTCCACCCACCCTCCAATCAGATGATTTAGAGTTGGACTCCAGCTGGTCTGTTTCCACCTCTGAAGCCTCCTCCATGTCAACCTGAGAGTCCTCAGAGGAGGATGAGGTGCCATCTTTCCAGAGCCTCCTGTGTGCTGTAAAGTCTTGCCACCTCCAAAATGACTGCTCCTGCACTCCTGCTCATACTTCTTACCATGGCTGCTGTGTAGCTGCACAAACTCCTCGAGCAAGAACCAAAATAAAGTCCAGTTTTGTTTTGGTTCTGGCTGCTGAGATATCTTTAAAGCTCTGAAAGATTACCTATGGCTTATAATTATTGAATTAGTTTATAACACAGTGAGGCCTTTAAAGAGAAAAGACTAGAAGGTGGACATCACGCGCACACACACACGTGTCATTTATCATGGGTATGTTTGTGTCACATTAACCATGTCTTGAGCTTAAGGGAGCAGCAGCTTTGTCTGGTTGTTTGCACATGTGCATTGTGGATAAACCTCTGGTCTTTGACAGGAGCCCGATAGGAGACTAGCTTACTAGACAAGCTGCCACTGGCTCTGCTTTCACAGCTACCTTTGCAGGAAAGTTAAACAGGTGGAGGTTCCCCCTAGCATCTATGACAAATCACCTGTTTCAACAAATTCACTTTGTTTACCACCGCGTTTCGTTTTCGTTACCTTCCCCCAAGTTGTGCTTTAGCGTTTGCATGTGTGTCATTCTGTCTGTGAATAAGATAGCTTAAACATTTTTGAGTGATCAGAATATAAAACTGTGTAGGGGGTGGAGGGTAACGTCGTGTTAACAAACCATTACAATTTGGCTTACACCCACCAAGATCTTCAAGGTAAACTTAATTATTTGTTGGTCAAAAATTGACAAAAAAGCCTTAGAAACTATGATTCTGTGGTGCGATGTGTACTCTCAAAATATATAAAGTAGTGTATAAAGACTTAAAATATCATGTTACATTTGACCTCTGACCTCTTCTTTAAGGTCACTAGATGGATCTATATGGAGCCATTTAAAATGACTGATAAAAACATGTTGGAGGGGGATACTTTGAGTATAGTTCATTCATTTTATTGTGACTTTGTTGTGCAATTCCACTAATATTTTTAATACTCCTAAAAGGCGTAGTACTTTTTTAGGCCTATTAGAACTATTTTTAATAGCTGTTTCTTTTTTTAGAAATATATATACACGTCACAGGACAATCATACTACGAATGTCTCATCATCTAATACTGATTCAGCACTAAACTAGATCTTATTTATATGTCAGCAACTTTGAAAAAATATCAGTATTTTAAGCCCCAGAATTGGTTGGTTAGTCAACATCATCACATGTTAATTGTATCTTAAATCAAGAGCTCTGTGCTGGGCCCTAAATTATTCATATTATATATAAATGACATATGTAGTGTTTCCAAACTGTTAAAATGTGTATTGTTTGCTGATGATACCACTCTGTATTGCTCAGGTAAAAACCTAGAACAGCTTCTGACTACAGCGGAAAAGGAGTTAAATATATTAAAAAACTGGTTTGATGTAAATAAGTTATCATTAAATATAAAGAAAACAAAATTGATTATTTTTGGCACTAGACAAATGAAAAATGTATCTAAAATCAGGGTTAATGGAATTGAAATTGAAAGAGTGTACGAAAATAAATTTCTTGGAGTGATGATTGATGATAAGCTGAGTTGGAAGTCTCATATAAACCATGTGAAAACAAAAATGTCAAAAACCATTGCTATTCTCTATAAAACAAAGCATGTCCTGAACAAAAAAACATTATACACACTTTATTGTACTCTGTTGCTTCCATATATGACTTACTGTCTGGAGATATGGGGTAATGCATATAAAACAAATACTCTTCCTATTTTCAAATTACAAAAAAGAGCTATAAGAATTATAAACCAATCAAACTATATAGAACCAACTAACATTTTGTTTATTAATCTGAATACCCTGAAATTTTATGATTTAGTTGAATATAAAATGGCACAGATAATGTATAAAGCACAAAATAACTTGCTTTGCCGCAGTACTCAGAAGCTGTTCAAAGTCAGAGAGAGTCAATATGACTTAAGGGGAACAGATTTCTTTAAAAAAACAAAACAAGATAAGGACAAATATAAAGCAGAGATGTGTTTCTGTTAGAGGAGTTAACCTGTGGAATAGTTATGACAGTGATTTAAAAAGGTGTGGTTCATTTTCCTTTTTTAAAAACATGTTTAAAAATAGAGTATTAGAAAAATATATAAATCAAGAATGAAAAGAGCAAAAATAATAATACTGAAACTCTTGATTTTTTGCTTTGATGTAGTTACTTATCTAAGGTGGAAGGTTTTTTGGGGGGGGGGGTTTTGTTTGTTTGTTTGTTTGTTTGTTTGTTTGTTTGTTTGTTTGTTTTTGCTTTGTTTTATTCTTTGCTTCGAGCCCTGTGTACAGGAGCTGCATGCAAAAAGATCTTTTGTTAAAAGGGTTGGCGTAATAAGTAAATGCTTCAGCCAATACCTTTTGATTAGCCTTGTCTCGTGCTTTCTTGCTTTGTGGTAATCTTTATTCTGTCTTCACTGAGATATTTGAATGCTAATCAATAAATCAATAAATCAAAATCAAATCAAAAGTACTGTAAACTTGTTATATGACATCAACAGGTTCAAAATCCCTCCGCTAAGTGACTTCCTGCCAGCTGGCACCTGTGCTACCCCAGCTGCCATGACCTACCCATAACCCACCAGCAGTGGCAGCTGTCACAGCTGAGTGTCACCCCGTGCCATGAGACTGTGCTGCAGGGAATCTTCAATCATGTAATGCAGAAGCTATAACTGAGAAGTTATTGCCTTTTTTTAAAAGATCTCAGTTTTAGTTATAGATTTCATGCAGGGCGAGCCTTGAATGCTGCGCTCTTTTAAATCAGCACAGTAGACATTATCCACGCTCTGTTACACTTTAACGCTCTTCAATTTCCACTGTGCTAATAAAGTTTATATGAAAGATTGTCAGTCTAATAAGTGTGGGATGCATCAGGGTGATAAGTGTTCAGGTTCATCCCTGGGTCTGCGTGAGGATATTTCTTTGCTGGAAGGAACTGGTCAAACCAGAAATACCACTTCCCTGCCTCCCCTTGAGAGCAGGTCTCATGGCACAAAGGCAACTAAATTCTGCATCTATTACAGGGAGAAAAATGTCCTGAAGAGAGTGTTTTGACTTTTAGAGGAGTGTCAGGGGCTCATATTTCGCTGACTGTTTCATATGCAAAGGACTAAAAAAGAAGCCGAACAATAGGTCAGATCTCGACTCCACAATCCCGTCCTAATTCTGAACTTTGATTCCAGCAGCATTTGTTACACACCGCATACACCAACTCAGAGGGCCTGAAGATTCTGGCAGGAAATTTTGTTGACACAGAGAAAGGTAAAGAACTGAAACACGGCCAGCGGGCTAATTTTAAACTGCTCAGGAGGCTTTCTTTTCTCTGGGCAGGGGGATAAGGAGCGGCACTTGCAGCATCAGTCTTGCAGACCCAATTTCTGCAGTTGGGAAGGCACTGCCTTGGGGAGGAAAACACTGGGACTGAAACGGCTGCAAACTCAGAGCCCTGGTTATTTCCTTGTCGGCTAATTACACACCTGCATGTGCATGCACTCGAGCTATTCACTTTTCTTATTCAGGCTATAAACTCTTGCCAATCTGTGTTCAATGATAATATTCCATGTCCGTTACTCAAGTGAAACATGTGCTTTTAAGTGATAATGAGCATGTCAGCTATTTTAATTCAGACCAGTACATCGACTACATATTTTATAGCTTCCCTTTATGATCCAGTATGCAGCTTCCCTGTGAAACAAAAGCTCACTATTTCCTGTTTAAAAGCATTTCGGCTTTTACCTCTTTCTTGTATGCTACGCATACGGCTAACATTACTCCGCTCTTTGTAGGTACTTACGTAATGCAGGTCCTCGCTGACTGACCAGCTAATTCCCACTCCTACATCAAACTTGCAGGCCACTGGCGCTATGCCACTTTGATCAAATTTAAGTAAAATGGACTTCCCAGAGTTTGAAAGATCAATACCACATTAATAACAACTGGCAGAGGGAGCAAAGAGACCCGCACTCCGGCTGTAGAGTGGAAAGGAAGAGACAGGCCGAGGCAGGCGACTGACTGTAAATCTCTCAACTCTTGGCATCTCTTCCAGGATGTTGGAAGGTGTCACAGTAACCCCGAAGAGCTCACCGTGGCAGCAGCTCAAGCCCATGCTAGCATCAGTGTCATGGCAAGTTCAGTCACTCAGCAACACAGGACCCTGCTGCATGTCAAGGCTTCAGCGTGTGATTTCGTGGTCTTACAAGCAGAGACGGAGGTGATGTTAACATGCACACATATGAAAATGACAGGGGACCACACATACACATGCAATTTTCATCAATATGCTAAAACATTCATAGCGTACGTCACAGAGTGCAGCTTTCAAATTAAAAAAAAAAAGAATGAGCGGGCTATGAATCTATGCAAAGAACTAGAATACATTTAAATTGAATTTGAAGAGCCTCAGCGATCACAGCTCAGAAATCCACAAGAAGCCAAGCCTTCGGCCAAACGTGCAACTCAATTATTTAAAAAAATGTCTAAAATGTAGTGCGGTGTAAATAAAAACAGAATGCGAGGATCTGCTAATCATTTAAACCCTACATTTAAGTGTACACAGCAAGTGGCACATGACTATCAGCTGTACATTTTCAATTTGATGCCAGCAACGTGCTCCAAAAGAAAGTCTGGACAGGGGCATGTTTACCTCTGTGTTGCATCACCTCTTCTTTTAACAACACTCTGCAAGCAAGAAGGCAAGAAAGGAAAAGGTTTCCCATTCCTGCTTGATGTGAGCACCTCAACAGTTCATGGCCTCTTTTTCATACGTTTGCTGTAGAATAGCAGCGCGCAAGTATTGAATACAAATATGATCTGGAGAGCAGATGCCATGCTAATTTCTCTAGTGTCTCGTTGCTTTACGTTTCACGGTCGTTTATTCTTTTCTAAAGGAGAAAATCTGTTTTTGGATTTCCCACTTGTTGTTTCTCAGGACTCCCGTGGCCTGATTCCTGGCCCCTTCATAATACACTTACAATAAGAGACCTCGACAGGATAATAAGTGTCATGTATAATTATCTCCAATCTGCCAGGTTTCCCTCCCAGTGGTTCCTTTCAGCACTTTGTGCTGGCCGGCGAGACCAGATACAAAGCAGTGAGGGCACACAGAGAAAGGCAAGGCTAAATGGCACAGGAGACACACACACACGCGCGCGCACAGCGGAAGCAAACCTGCCTTTGGGCTTTGCCCTGTTCTCAAAGACAACGACCTGCTCTTTCTCTGCCTCTAAAACATGACTCCCAACCAGTGCTTGACCTTTCTGAAGAGCAAACAATCCTCTGCCTGAGTAGGCCACAACTCACAGAGCTCTTCAACAGACAGGGGAGAGAAAAAAAACTAAGTTGGGACTGATTTAGAAACAGAACACTAGCATGTGATAATTAAAAAGAGAACAGGAAAAACGCTTAGCAGGATTAATTAAGCACAACAATCACAAGATGTGCGTGAGCCGCAGCCTGGCATAGGAGAAGACTAATAAATGCCTGCACACTCAGCAGAGCACCGAGATGGGGAAGATGCATGGGAAAGACATGAGAGATTAGCCCAGATGAAGACGGAGCAGGCCCCAGACCGGACACATGCCTTCACTGATGAGGCGTACCAATCATGGCACTTGGCATGAAGCAGAGCTCCTTGAGTACACACGGTAGATGGATACGTTTCATCTTCCAGCCTTGTGAGATGAGTAAGCCGATCGTGGCCTGGCTCTCTTCCACGTAGCCCCACATTACAATAGATGAGAAACAGGAGAGACAGGCTGGAGAGCAGAGGGCTTCTCTCATAAGCAGCCTGTTTAATCAGACACACGCACACGTGCAAGCCGAAGGCAGAATGGCCGGCATGCACGAGCTTTGCAAATGTCCTGCTGTGGCCTCAGCAGAAAAACAAAACACCCCAACAATCTATCTGAATGAATCCCTCTGTCGCTCTCATCTTCTCCCTCTCTGAAATTCTTTCCCCACCGTCCTCCCGCTTCAATCCCTTCCCTCACAGTTGCAAAGTTTTCCATCTGCTCTCTGAATTACTGCCCCTGATCCCACAAAGATGGAAATCAACCAGTCATTTCAGGAGTCTGATTTAGGCCCAATCCTTACTGCCCGTTTGTATTCCATCCGCAGATGGTGGCCTGGCTCCTGCAGGGAACACTTCCACTTGGTGGATTTACTGCAATTCTGTGGTGCGAGGCAACATTTTCTACATGATGGGTTTTTTTTTTTCTTTCTCCAGCAATAATTCACAAATGCATCAGAGGGTCTTTTTTTTCCTCGCCATTCAGTTAGAAGCTTATTACAGTGAGCACGTCTAATGGACTCTCAAGAAGCAATATGTAACAGCTACAAATAGGCGCCGGGAGATGAATAATGCTACAATAATAACCTTTTGCAATAAAGAAAATAGTCAAATTGGCACAGCATAAACATTTAAATAGCCTGGGAACACTTCTTTTGAAATAATATAGCGACTGAATTATTTTAGCCACATATATACCGTGTTGTCTGTTTGGTACATGTATCAATACATCTGCTAATGCTTGTATAGGTGTGTGTTAACTTTTTAGTTAGTCAGCTTACTATGATGCATGATTAAGTTACATTACTGTTTTTTTTTCTTAAAATTATGTAAAAGACGATCTGATTATCATTGCAGCTCCATCCCCTCTATGCTTCTAAGTGCAGGTGTTTCCATATTACACATCCCAGGATCGGTGCTTTTGTTTATGCAGTGTAAACCTGAGGCCCCGAGGTGTTATTCATCCCATGCCATGCTTAAGCTAGACAGTCTGGGCTCCGCGGCCCTTTTCATCTTGATCTAAGCGTTAGCTTATTCAGGGAAATAAGCAAAAAAAGGATATTCTGCCTTAACTTTAGATCAAACTGGGAAATGAGTCATGAGACGCGGGATAATTACACCACTCAGTTGACAACATTCAGTGCTAATAGAGGAGACAGATGGTAAGTGAACATTCGTTCTATTCCCTTAAGAGACAACAGGGGAGTGAAAGTGGCAGTTTGAGCTCCATAGGAGGGAGGAAACGCGCTCATATAGCTGTACAACTGGAACGTCGACCGTCTACATGACGGGCTCTTTATGCGAATTTGATGCAAATGCCGTGCTTTTCTTTATTTTTAATCACACACACTGCAGTGAGTCCAGTGCAGCAGATAGAGATAATAATCATTTCACTTGACGGCCTGCATTGACCCAAAGCACAAGCAAGAAAGGGTTATGGCTTGAAAGATATGGATCGGAAGAGGTGAAAGGGGCGAGAAAATGAAAAGAGAAGTGAGCCCTAATTGTTCTAAAGACGTGGTCCTCGCCCAATCACAGCAAAAGAGACTCTCTAAAGATTGTGAGATTCAAAGCTGCATTTATGCGTGCTCCCTAACTTCGCCTCCCACAGGATTCAGGTAGGTGGAGGAGCCATGAGGGGAAGTCAAGCCAGGGGAGAGGAGGAGGAGGAGTGGCATCAGTCACGTAGAAGAGAAGCTGCAAAAACTGGCAACTAAACTGTTACCTATTAGCAGCTAATGGGAAGGTGGAAGACGTCAAGGACTTGCAACACTCCAGTTAACAAACTTTTAAAAAAAAAGAAAAAGGAACGACAGCATGTACATTTTTGTTGACAGACTCCCTCACACAGCGTTGCGTAGTGAAGCGTTGCTGTTCCATTCAGCTCTTTTAATTACCTGTGTGTGATTTAATCCTTCATATGTCTCAGCCCATTCCTCTTAATGATGTGCTCCATTCAGCTCTCCACAAAACATATTATGCTTGGTTTGTTGGGGGGGAGGTTTTTTATTTTTTTTAGTGCTGTTTTTGTTGCTGCTGCTTCTTTCACTTACACAGAGCATCAGTGGCTTCTCCCTTGTCTCATGAACCACTAAGCAGGGCAAGAAAGAAATGCAAATCCTGGCAAAAGTAATAATGGAAAACATCAAGCCAATTTCCTTCCGCAGGTGACAAGCGCTGTGGTGCATATTTATACAGTCTGCCGTGTAAATGATATCCATGTTAACGCCTTATTAGCCTTATTAGGTTTAATGCACAATGTGCATATGCATGTGTGTGCATTAATTCAAACAGGCCCAAGCCGTTTCAGGCACTGAGAAAAAAAAAATTAATCCAGAACACCTGAGTTTATACCTGTATCTGAATAAATGTTTAATTCCTTAATATGACATTTATTCTCATTGCTTTTTTTCTTTCTCCTTCCACCTTTCAAATGAGGCAGTTTTTTTCCCCATTTCTTTTCTAAAGATTTCATTTATAAGGTATAATCCAATCTCAAGAATAAACTAGAGGAAAAAGTCAGACACTGCATCCTATTCATGTGAGAAAAAAATCCTCAGTCTCCCAATCCAGCCTGGCAATAGACGAATAGACTTCTTCCAACAATAAAATCAGCCTCTAAAATGTTCTCTTTTTTTAACGTGTCAGTTTTGAAATTAAGAGCCGCTTGGTGAGCTTTCTGCAGCCAGACAGCCCACCTCGTCCAAGGAGAAACAGGAGCATCTCACCACCTTGAGATAAAAATGTGGCATCTGTGAGAAAGACTCATCTAATCCCAGAGTGCACGCGACAATTAACCAGTAATCACAGCAGTGTCACATTCAAACTTTTTAAAGAGTCTCCGACTCCCCCTGTTTAAACCGACGCCGGTGTGGTTTTGGTTTTTGACGGGGGGGTCTGGATGTCATCAAGGATTGGGTCAAGGCTGTGGGGATATGAGAGACTCGTGCACACATGCTCTGCGGGGATCTCTGATTTTATTTTTCGTTTTTAAGGAAATGAACTGATGTCTAACTTTGGATCGCAGACACCGTTCAGGCTACCTGGCGCCTTTAAATGGGGCTTGGGCGATAACAGAAAGCAGAAGCGGCGCAGCGCAAAAGGCTGTGCTGTTTAGGGAAATGGAAGCTTTTTCCCCCCCGACCCAGAGCACCCATTCGCAGTCATCCTAACCACCAACCTTTGTTTTTTTTCTTCCTTTTATTAACCTTGGAAACTTGAAGCTTCAGTTTATAAAAGTTATTGCTCGTAGCTTCTGCTGGGAGGACATCGTCCCACGGTAAGTCGTGGAAAGGGGCAGAAAGGCGCAGATAAACGCAGCAGCGTGTTTTGGAGGAACAGGAGCACAAAAGTTGGCACCTCCACCAGATTCGCTCCGCTTTTTCTTTCAGTGGACTTTCATCCGCATGGTAAAACTTCCCAAACGTGTCCACGAGATCGAGATGAACGTGTGCCTTACCTGTTGGCCCCTCGATGCCATCGGCGTAGATCTGAACAGTCAAAATTAAGAGAAAGGCGCAGGTGTTCATCGTGTAGATGATTTAGTCCACTTTAAATGTGCAGAAGAAATCATTTCATTTACTTGGTGCGATCCGGCAGCGCAGGCAGAGCGGAGCCCATTTAGTCCCCCCCCAAAAAATCTGACTGAGTGGAGTTTCGGAGACACTGAAGCAGACAGGGCAGAGCTAGTTCTGCAAACTGACGTCAGGGTAAACATTTCAGGGGAGAGATTTCTTTCTCAAGCCCACTTTCAGTCCCAGCCTCCACTTCGCCCTCCGCGGGATTCAGAGTATGAGCCGGGCGCCTCCAAGCGGTCAGATCTATCAATGGCACCGAGGTGCTCAAACGTCGGCGAAGCAAAACCCCACAATGTGAGAGATTGTGTGTCTCTATACCTGTATGTTTGTGAGAACCCTTTAGTTGGCAATCACTTTTTTGCGACTCTTTTATTTGACCTCACTGCCTCAAAGTGCTATCTCATGTGTAAAAGTAGATTGTAAGATTTAAAGAAAGGTTAGTCACGCTGCTTTAAGAGGTCCAGGCACAGAGATTAGATTTGGCTCAGACAGTGAGATACTTTTCATATATTTAATGTTAAGGAGAAGCTCTCTAATCTTCCCTGGCCAGAGGCTCCAAACACAGGTACAGGAGTCTGATAACAATGCCTACAGGCGGAGGAATAGCCTACTTATTATTCCAGCTAAAGCTACATCACTGCACACAGTTGAGAATTAAAACTAAACATTTTAATTTCACTCCTGTTTAAATATGCTAAATCATGTTTTAAAATCATATCAGCAACCTGAGGACTAATGAATCAAGTAATGCACAAACTATCCTGGAAAAAAAGATTTTTTTTGTCATGTTAGCGACTGTTTTACAGCTGAGGTAAGACGTATACTCACACAAGACAGACAGGTAAGCATGCCTTCACGCCTACCCATGACAGGTGCAAAGCATATCTCTCCATAAATTATGTGGTCTGTCATGTTGTGTGCATTGAATTTGCATTTAATGAGACTACATTTTCTCTCCAACCCCAGCTGGCTGTGTTTGTTGGAGTCCACCTGATATAATGGACGGCAGAAATCAGGTATCATGCAGAGTGAAATATAAAACACAGATGGAGCGACTACATGGAAAGAGGTAAGAACCCCACCGTGACTTTGATACATATAAATGCATATCTGGTTGTCTTGCTTGTCCTGTCTGGTGTGTGTGAAAACACAAGTTGTGTATTTGAATATGAATTCCTGGATATTCTTTCCATCCAGCAACGTGTGCACTTGTATTTGATTACAGCTTTTTTCTTCCCGGCCTAAACGTCTTGCGTAAGTGCTGATGTGACAGTCGCTCTTGTTCAGGTTAAAAGCTGACACGTTTAGCTGCTGCTCCAGGACCCCCAATTTGATCAAGATGCCATTAAGCAGGCTAATCATCATTCATTTTGCTGCGATGTGTGAGCACTAAGGCCGTGGATTAAATTAAAGGTGGCCACAGAGATGCATCTAAGTCCAAACATGAGAGCACATTGCAGACTTTAATGCCGTTAGCCCGGAATGACAGATGAATGATACGACGCTCAGCCGATTACTTAATTTAACCAAAGGAGCACAATATATGTCAGGCTAACAATTCTAATTACACCTGCGTGATGCACAGCAGAGCTTTTCTTCCAAGTATTCGAGCCACAGAGCAGCAATTTATATAAACAAGCTCAGAATTCTCCATTATAGTTTAATTTGTGTTAAACTTAATAGAATGTTGCAAAATACTGTTCGAATAATCCAACAGCAGGACAGGTGTCAGCGGAGATGCTGAGAACCGCACTACGATGAAAGTCATTTTATCAGCTGCCACTCACGTTGCCTCACAAACAACTACATCTGCCCAGGCAGTGTTGTGCATGAATTGATAATAACATATCATCAGAGTTCTGAGAGAAGCTGTCAAAGGCAAATCATCAGCGTCTATCACGCGGCCTCGGCATGCAGCTCGAAAAGCAAACAAACAGCGAAACGCAACGGGGAGGCAAACATGAGAAGGCTACTGTACTTCACTGTGTGTGGCCTAAAACGCTGAAGATCGGTCAGTCAAACCGGCGATACCTTAAAAAACAGGACAATTTCCACCGGCTGTCAAAAAGAAACTGCAAGTCCAACACAGTGATCAGGGAACTCACAGCAGCAGTGTTTCCTCCTCTGCAGGCTGATAAGCTGTTCAAATACACTCGTTTCTGTTGTGAGGAGGTCAGTAAGGTAACAGGTGTCCGCGTGAGACGTTAGAACAATCTGACTGTGAGAAGTAATGAGATGAATGAAGCCGCTGAGATTAAAACCAGCAGGGAAACTTTGAATAAACAATGACCTCTGTGCGCAATTTATTGGCTTCCTGCCTGTACGGTCAGTAGATTAACCACCAACGTTTTCCAATTTCCATCAACGCCCTGACTTTAAAAAGGATCAGTAAATTGAGTGGTGTGAAGTTAGCGCTTGAAGAAAACTCACACGCTGCTGCTGTTAAAAATTCAAAATGCGAAGGTTTTTATTCAAAATGCATTCATTATCGCTCAAGGTCATTTTGATGGCTATTTCTCCCTTCTTACTTTTAACTAGCAAGGGGATAGTTACTGCAAGATTCTGTATTTGTTAGTACTCAGTGTAAGGGGCGTGATTAGAAACTGGGAGCCATACATCTTCAGGCAGGATGTGTCTGCAGGTGGTCAAATCCTAATCACAGCCTGAGTGAGAAATATTTCACAAAATCTAAAAGATATAAATCGCAAAACACAAGTAACAAAATAAGTATTTTACAAGTTGCTAAAAAAATCTATCATTAATTAGTGACAGTGTTCAGCTAGAGGAAGAGTGTCATCAAAGACGGCAGACTTGTAAAGGATTGGAAACACTGATACTATGTGGGTGATAATAATAAAAAAAACAACCAGACCAGCACACGTTCATTGTCACCTGAAATGTCAATGATTTTTTCTGTTAAGTGCTGGTGTCATATAAAATCTCAAAAAGCAGTAATAAATCTTCGTATTGCAAAATAGGGCATATTATGACACCCATAATGACTCGAACAATGGTTTGGGACAGTCGGTCACTTAATCGACGAGTCATTTCAGTTGTATTACCTCTGATGCTGTAAAATCCAGCATTTCCATTTAAGAACATTAAAAAGCGTCTGTGTGAGAAGACAACCCCACTAACCGCTGTCTGTACTGCATATTTCACTGTGGGAAAAGTAGAGTTTGACAAAGTCATATTGTTTTTAATTGTTTCTCCGCTCCGTGTCTTCTTTCAGTTCCCGGCACATTCCCTCAATTAGTCCTGCAGAATCCCTCTGGGGTCGTCTGCCTCACTTACTTTTATGTTTCTTTGATGCCTTTCTCCCCATAATCACCTTTTCAATGTCGTGCAAGCCTTCTGTCACCTCGTCCCTTCTAACATGAGATCCCTCCCAAAACTTTACACTCCCTTGTCTAGGTTCTTTGTGGATCCCTGATGTGTCCTTTCTCTTGTTGCCTTCCCTTCCCAGCCCATGAAACTCCTCCTGGTTGTCTGCCTCACTGATCTCTCGGTCCCCCTCCAGCGTGGCACTGTGGACATCCCTGTCTGTCCTGCCAGTTTCAGCATGACAACGCTGGCTGGTGTAGGCAGAGAAATGGGCAAAGAGCTGAGGGTTTATTGTGAGATGAGGGTAAGATGCAGCACATAAACCTGTGATAGAATGAGGCTGGATCGCTGTGGCTGATTTGACAGAGGGCAGCGAGCTCTGGGGATGGCTGCTCGTCTTGCTTTTACGCTGAGTTCGAGGGTGTTTTAGTGATGCGGCTTTTTTAGATGTCCCTTTATCACAGCTCTGCTTCCCCTTGTCCTCCGAGAGCTCATCGAAGTCTACACAAGAAGAAAATTATCGTTAATTCGCTTCATCGGGGTATCTCTGCATGTGCCGCGTGATAGTTTTGAATGCTTTCTCACCATAAACACTGTTATGGATCTTTTTCTTTTCAGTCTGGCTGCGCCTCAGGTCTGTGGCTTGTTTCACCGAATCCAAAAGCCCAAACATCTCACACAAGGAATTAAGCAGCATGACATCTAACAAAATAATCAAGAGTCAGCTACAAGGCTTTTGAATGATTTGTCCACAATGAAGTCAGCTGTTTGCAAAATCAATAGCAATGAATTTTCAAAGATTTAGCTGGCGGGGCCTTTATTGAAAATCTTTTTGAAACCTGATTTTTCAAGTTTTGACTCAGCTGACGTTTTATTAACATCAACACTGAATCATTTTTCACAGTCCAGAGGTTAGATGGGTACCACTGTGGGCACTTACCTGTTTCCTGCAGGTTTCCGTTCTCACTGCGAAGCTCCACCCGCTTAAAAGTGCTGAACAGTTCATTCTGGAGGCTGGATAGGACCTCCCCCATCATCCCGCAGTCTGCCACACCCTTCCACAGAGTCAACACCCCGTCTACAGGAGGTCAAATAGGTAGGGCGTTATAATGGGATATCAAGAAATCTATGCAAGTGTGTGCATGTTTGTCCTTTCGTTTTGTTAGTTTGTGTAAAAGTATACAATGCTTTGTGTTGCTGTGGGGACAGGCAGCAAGAAAAATAGGGTTGGAGGTGAAATTTGGAGAGAGTCAGAGCTTTGAAAGAGGAAGAAAAGAGAGAAGAAAAACAGAAACAGAATATGTCAGGGTTGGATAAACACTGGGAACAAATATACAGAGATAAAGGAAATAGGAGTGATGCAGCAGTTGGAGAGAGGATGTCAAATATGTGACAGAGGGAACGACAAAAGAGTGTGAAAATGGGTCAGAAAAGAGGTGCTCCAAGAGGAGAGAAAGGAGGGCAAGGCGAATTTGAGAGTGAATGAAGAATTACTGGAGATCTGCCAAAAGAAAAGGAAAACAAGTCAAGCGCATGAAAGTGGTAAAAATGTCAAAGATGCTTGATATGAAATGCATGCAAATTCATGTTTGCTTAAAATCTGTCGAGATAAATGCAGAATGTCTGGTGAAGATATTCCAAATACCGTTTAAGGCCCTCCGAAGTTTAATTCATTCATTTCTTTACATCGTGCATTACAGAGAAGCAGCGCATTTCTTCAGCAGCTGATAGAGGAGTAGAGGTGTAAGCTGTGAATTGGCTACATGTTTTAAGCCCTATGACTCCTTATTTCGTTTTATTTTGCTTCCAAGGAAACTAGACTTTTTTAAAATATTTTTAAAGCGAGCAGCAGTTCAAGTCCAGGTTTTCTGAAGGTCTTTCAAACGTTTTTCAGTCCAGTCCTTGTACCTGACCTGATTTTAGTGGAATGTTTCTTTTGTTTGTTAAGTCGTTTAACATTGACCTGTGAATCTTTCAAGCATAAAAAAAAACATTACACGTGACAAAGAACTAATTTTAAATTGTATCTTGATGGAGTTTATTACAAGCAGCCTGTGTTAGATTTATGGAAGATGCCAAAGATGTCACGGTTTGATATGCAAAGTATTATTGAAAGGTTTTGTCATGGTTCATGGAAATGTTGGAGATCGTGTCAACAAACTTGATGGAATTCTGAACACAGAAACACACCATCAGATTTTGATCCGCTATGTAATACCATGTGGAAAGAATCTGACTAACACTGGCTTCATGTTTCAGCATCACAGTGATACCAAACGCACAACGGAACACTATCGGTCATGGATCGGCCTCCCCAGAGCCCAGAACCTCCTCGAGACTACTTAAAGAAAAGTTGAAAAAAGCTTGAATCAGAGGTTTTAGGCTGTGTTGAAGATTAAAGGTGGTCACACCAAATATTGACTTACAAGCTTGTTAGAACTTTACAAACTCTGTTTTTGACTTATATACTATACTTCAATGTATGTTTTGACATTTTAGTAAATCTCGGCACATTTTTCCCTTTGTCCTAGCAAAATATAAAGAAACGATGGGTGTGTCAAGACTTTTGCACAGTACCAATATCGATGCATCTCTAGGCTAAAGATGCATCGATATCTACTGTCATCTACTTTAAAGAGCACCTGATAAGGTCACTTAAAACACCCTTAAATCAAAGTTTTGGTTAGAATAGCACTTAGAAATGTCAGATGGGGTCAGCAGCTCTTTAAGGACGGTCTGCAGGAATGGCACAACTGCAGATTCAAAGGTTCAGTGGTTTGGTGGAGGGGTCAAACAATTGATGCTGCAAGAGGTGTGACACAAGGGACAAATGGACTGCAGGATGACTCATTTAAACCCTTCAGGGCAGGTTTCAGGGCTCACAGACATACAACCTCTTGAAGATCTGTGGGCTGAAGTTGTGCCTCCACCCATGATAGCATTGAAACTTTTAAAGTCAAACATTTCTAAGAAACATTTCCTTTAACAGATGGAAAAGTAACACATGCCAGGAGTAAATAAAACTTTCATGATGCCGGAGCCTACAGGACATATTCTAGCATATAACCTGACAGACATTTGCAGTTAAACATGTGACTTGCACATGCTCCATGTGCTGTGCCCAAAACTGCAGTAAGCCACTAAATGGCTTCTAAACAGAGCATATACCCATGTGGCGACTGCTTAAACACCCAAAGTGGAGCAGTAGAGGTGAGCGGTTTGCTGCTGTGTGGGCTATCATGAAAGGAGATGCCATCTGCTTTCCCGGTTCCAACAGTGACTGACTGTGCACAGATTTTCCCGCTGAACAGTAATTATCTGGGTGTTATCTTTATTTAAAATAGGGCGTACCTGCCTTATGCAGTTTATTAATCTATTCAACAAGCACCCCAGTGTATGCACGTGTTCTTATAATTACCAGGTACGTCAGCCAGCTTTCTTTTGGTAGCATGTCCATTGGCTGTTACAGGGTTTAGAAGCCTCCGTGGACCGTTGCTCCAGTCTGCTGCTGCACTAATCCTATCCTGCAAACTCTCCTGCACCTCTGCCGCCTTATGTGCATCTTCTGAAATGGGAACAAAATGCAGTGAAACCCATAATGCGACCACTCCTCTCTGGATTTTATTTTCTTCTGTGCGGTGGTGAGGTAAACATTAAAAGCAAACTTTTTATTGCTGATGTTTATATTTAAACGTCAAGCTTATTAAAGCGTTCACTACTTTCCAAAAAATAAAAAAACCCTAAGGCTGTGTTTCTTTTCTGTAAATGTTCAAGTGGTTTCCAAAGGGTTTAGGTTCTGTTTCCTGAGTGATGCCGCAGCAGCCCAAGCATATGTGGGAGGCAAAAAAAAAGCAGCAAACTGAATGCCAACTGAAATCTACCTGTCACGGGAGACACCTGCCCTCCAACAGGGTCAAGAGCCAGACACGACAGGCTCGGCTGCACCGAGTTCCCAGGAGGAAGCCGCGTTCTGCTGATCAGCACATCAAATTTAGTGCTGTGGCAGGTGTTGCTGCACAGGGTGTCATGCTGGTAGAAATCTATCTGGCCGGAGTCCATCATTTTCCTGCACGGGGAGAGCCAGGTTAACACTGCAAAGTTTCCAGGAAAATATTTACGCTACGTAGCTACGGGGGGATGTTAGGACTGAATTTCCAGTGAGTTCCTGATAGCTTCTCAGCGGTGTGCTCGACACAGAGTGCCTTGATCTGGCCTCTGGAGGAATGAAGATGAAAAGAACAGATAGGGCCTTTTGAGCTTTGTGTACCATCTCACAGTAATACCAACAACAAGCGCAAACATGATAAAGAGGTGAGAAGTGTTTCTCGGCAGCTTGCATCCGTGCTATTTGATCCTGCTATCATGATAATGCCACTTACAGACTGCCTCTGGAATGCACCGGCAAACCCTGACAGACTCCAAGCAGCTGCAAATTATATGAGTGAGACTTTAGCTGTGCGCCGCTCTACAACAAAAAGCAGACAAAAAGAAGTTATATGAGTCTACCTGAGCATTACTCCTCCCAGCCTGATGGCTCTTTTCCAGTCCTTTAGAGTAGCTTTCCCTGCCAGATGCACAAACTGCTTAGGACTGATGAGCTCGTCATTGAACTGTTAAAAAAAAAAAGGGAGGACAGCACACATTATGTTTCTGAGAGAGTAATAAGACAGAAGGGACCAAAATGCCATCGCGGAGAAAGGTTTTCAAAAATTAATTTTGCAGTAATAATAAGGTAATAATTAAACGATCACACTAAACATCAACTTACTTTGACGCATCTGACGTTGATTCCGGGGCACACAAACTTCTTAAACAGCAGCACCGCCCTGCTGTCTCCGCAAGTGATGGGGTAGCCATACTCGACCTCATCTCCATCTGCTTCACTGTCATCTAAACGTTACAGAACACAAACATCGCCATGACCGCCTGCAGCGGCATTACAGTGTGCATTTGCAGTAATGAAAGTCAGAATCATCAAACACCCCAGGAGGTTTGTCAATACTCTCCATGTATATCTGTTACATGACAGTGAAGCTTGAGAGATTCATTATTCCGTTTACTGCATCGGTTAGACTGAATAAGCTGTGTGTTTGAAAGGTTCAGTTCAGCAATTAGTTGCAATGTCTTTGTGTCATTCACCATGATGCGTCTCTATGGCCAGGACTGTAGTGCCAGTGTCTGCAATGTCATCATTCATCCTGCAGAGGGCGACAGATCCACACATATAAAATAATTATTTATTGCACGCAAGCCTTGGAAATATTCTTAAAATGCGTGCAAGTTGGCTGCATGTATACACAGAACGACCAGATGTCACTCTTTATGTGGGACTGTAAAGCATTTGTATTGTTTATAGAGGAAATATCCTCAGTGTCAGTATTTGTTAGTTTGCTTTAAAAAAACTTTTACAATTTGCCTGATAAAGCATTGATGACGTCTTTATTGAGACTTTGGATGTCTACAAGAATCTCAGCCTCCATACAATAATAATTTAAGAAGTCTAAAACTAACACTGAAACTAAGAAAAAAATCAACTAAAGCCAAACATTTCCAAACAATAAAAATACTGGCAGCCACCAGTGCTACTCAGTGCATAATAAAGGAAGATTTTTTACTATAGTCAAAGGAAGGTCAGCCTGCATGATGGTATGCCTGTCAATGACATTTTCCCCCAAAAAAATCTGTCTTTTTATGGCAATGGGAGGCGCTACAGGAGCCTCCGGACTAAGACCACCAGGTACCGGAACAGCTTCTTCCCCACAGCTGTCAGACTCCTGAACTCTGCCTCCTGACATCTGACCCACGTTAAACTCATGGACTGAACATACACACAACCACAATGGACAACTGTACCCTCAAACACACAATAATAACATGGACTGAACCACCACTCACAACCACTAGCACTTTATATAGCCTCTGTAGGAATTATATCTCACTTATCTTAACTGCACTACTGTATAGCTCTGTGTAAATAATCATTCTGTACATTCGATAATTTTTAATCCTACAACTGTTTACAACTTCCATAGTTCCCATTTCTGTATAGCTGTATATCTCAGATTCTGTAAAGTTATTTATTTCATATTCTGTATAGTTTTTCATATTTATATCCTGTTCATATCCTGTACATAGCTTGTACTCACTACAGCCTGTACATACTTATAGTTATAGAATATTCACAACATACTTCATACCGTGTACATTATAACATACCATAATAGACCCATTTCTGTAATATACTCACATATCTATATTATTGCTAATATATATTGTAATATATCTATATCACTAAAGCACTTCTGGATGGATGCAAACTGCATTTCGTTGCCCTGTACCTGTGCATGTGCAATGACAATAAAGTTGAATTCTATTCTATTCTATTCTATTCAATCTGTGAATGCATCCATACTGAAACTTAAAGACTGTTAGCTAAAAGAATCAACAGTGAAATAACAATAACTTCAGTTTCCTTTTATGCTCATTGTATTTATTTAGCAAGAGTTGGAAAGGTTGCCTTTAAATATAATATAGTTGTTAAGGTGTCTCACTTTAGGATGTGGTCATCTTCTGTATACCTGCCTGATTTTGTGTTCTTTGAATTAAGTCTGCATTAAACAACAGATGTATCTCACATAATTTGTTTAACACAAAGATCACTGTGCTCTTCACACAAACAAAGCGCTTATATTAATACGAGCCACTTTACCCATGCAGGACGGGCTGCAGGTGCAAGAGGACTTGAGATTTTTGCTCAGTACTGCTGTGCTCTCCCTCCTCTTCCCTCGCAGTCATGACCTCCTCTGAAGACACGGTGACCTGAGCACCCGCCATCACCTCTCTTCTCGGAGCTGCAGACAGAAAAGGGCGAGCAGGCGTGTTAACGTCCACATGACAAGTGTGCACGCTTTAATGCACATGCAAATCACTGAGTTTTACCCACCCACCCCCTCTAACAGCCTTTTCTTGCATGCAACTGTCATAGAAATGAGTCCATACAGGGCTTAAAATGACATAATCCTCACATCACCGGGCCTTGCTTCCTATGCTGCTGCTAAGAATGCACAAGAACATCGTAAATACTGAAACAAAAGCTTACAGCTTTTACTAAAGCACTGCCTACAAACGTAACACAGCAAAGTCTATTCAAGGATATTCATCTATTTAATTCATTCAGTCAAAGGAATAATCTGACATCAGATCAGTCAGTCTGTTGAACAAATGCAATCTGCAGGAGCATTGTTACCAGATGAAATAAAGCAGTCTGCAAAGCATGCTGCCATGTAGCCTGCCTATATGTATGTGTATGTGTGTGCTATAATTATGGCTACAGAACACCTTAAGAATTTGCTTTAAAAATTGGCACATAATCACATTATGGAGTGGTCAAATGTGAACAAAGTACCCACTGGACTGTGATAATATACGGTCAGTGCGAAATGGGAAACCGCTCCAGGGTAAAAAGCTACCGATTAATAATAAATAAAGTGCCTTTGCAATCATTCGAGCCTGGTTCTCTCTATTATATCACTTCAGTCCAACATAAGTAGGAGATGATAGCAGATACATATGAAAGGCACCGAGGAGAAACTCATTTATAAACTGTTTGGGTGATTCCACAGCAGAGACACAGTGGCTGGCAGGCTTGTTATGCAGTAAAGAGCAGATAACAGCACTGATTAATAACTTCCACGCTGTATTAAGTGGCCTTAACACAGTGTGGATCACCAACTCATACAGCACGAACAGTTGCGTGCCTTGCTCACACTCCTGCACCCACTCAAACTGACGTCTGCTTGGTGCGGAGGCACGCACACCCCGACAGGGACGCGCGACCCTGTCCTTTGAAAAAATAAAAATAAAAAGGCGCACAAAACACCGTGTCCGTGTCAAACTCCCACACACTCTACCTGCGACTGTATGTAGACATTGTCGTAGTTTTACTCACCGTTTTACAGCAGGGGATAATTCATCCTCCGGTCGTCAGAGAAGTGCGATAGCATGCGCAGTGCTGCTTCGCTTAGACTTCCTGCAGTGAAGGCAGCATTTGCCTGAGAAGCATCTGTCCCGCTGTCACGAGAAGCGGTTGGCTCGCACGCGATGTGTAAATCGGTCAGACTGCTCTTATGTGGCTTGGATTGAGCGCCTCCACGGCTGTGCACAGGCTGAAAGCTTTCCAGCCTCAGAGCATGTTTCCAATCCAGGGAAAATCCGCAAGAACTATTATTATTATTAGTAGTAGTAGTAGTAGTATCATTATTATTACACAAATTACATATCTTAGCTCAACAATCTGGGTTTTGTTTGTTACACGTGTAGCTTTATGGTTTTAATACGACAGGCTCAACCCTCACGTCACCTACATATTTGATTGATTGATTGAATCTTTATTTTGAACATGTTGAAAAAGTACAACAAAATAGAATTAAAAGAGACAAATGAACAAAGCAAAACAAAAGGAAAACGAGCAACCACAACTCCAAATAACGTTCATGTTCAAAAAGGAGCAGGAAGAAGCATAAGCTTATTTAATCCCACCCCTTTTCCACTATCTAGTATCAATAGACTACAGAAATACCTCCTTGCAATTACATTATATGTCATGTGTATTTTTTTTTAAAATATATATACATATATGTTTCTATCTATCCATACATACGTATATACACATACGCATATATACACATTTTCAATAACCCCATTAACACTTCAGGGATACACAACCTACAAATTTAAATATATATATACCCATACCAACATACCCGTGCATTTTTAGAATATTGTCAGGAAGCAGGTTATTTATTGCTTTATATATAATTTGTGCAGTGAGAAAATGAACCAGATCTGTGAATTTTAGAATTTTTGATTTTAAGAATAGTGGATTTGTATGATCTCTGTAACCAGTTTTATGGATTATCCTTATGGCCCTTTTTTGTAATATAAAGATTGAATGATAGCGAACATTTGTAAATATTGCCCCAAACCTCTGCACAGTAATTCAAATACAGTGCAATCAGGGAACAATAGAGAATGTGGAGTGATTTGTGGTCCAGAATGTGTTTTACTTTACTCAAGATTGAGACACTTCTTGAAATTTTGTTATGTATATGATTTATATGAGACTTCCAGTTTAATTTATCATCTATAATCACACCAAGAAACTTATGTTCAAGTACTCTTTCAATTTCCACACCATCTATATGAATCTGCACTTGTGCATTTCTAAGGGAATTCCCAAATAAGATCATTTTAGTTTTACTTAGATTTAGCGATAGTTTGTTCCTGTTAAACCATTTTTTAATTTTGCACATTTCTGAAGTAATTGTATCCAGCAGCTCCTTTAGATTCCCCCCAGAACAAAAAATATTTGTGTCATCTGCAAATAATACTAATTTTAATATATCAGATGCCTTATAAATATCATTTATATAAATAATAAATAATTTTGGATACATATTGTACTTTACACTCCACACCTGGTCTTGATGGTCGAAGAATGTGTTGATGCAATAATAATGCAATAATATTTAACAAGCATGGACCGGACCAGGGATTTTTTTGGGGTGACCTTTGGAGAGTCACACCAGCAGGTGGTGTAATCCTTACAGCCAGAAGCATCAAGGCTGCCCAGATTGGGGCTCGTAGTGCAGCAGGATCAGCTCTCCTGTTCATGTGTGTCGTGACCAGAGCATGCCCCAGCTCTCTCTCAGGTACAACAGACCCACATCTCCAATATTCTGATAACTTCCAGTCTATAACTTTAAACCAGATGATAAATGCATGCATGGCCTCTCAGTCTTTCTTCTTTAAAATGACAGTCAGAGTGCTCCTAGATCACATGAATACTCTGTGATACTTTGATTGGGGACTCATGGCATTAAGTGAATAAATACTTCAATTTGTTCATAATTTGGGTGCGTTTGACAGGAGTCTCCTGGGACAGCGACAAAACGATGTTTTTTTAAAAGCACTTGTCAAAGCAGAAATGTTTTTAAAGTGAAGAACTAACTGATTGACGAAGACATTAAAAGGCTGGAATAATAGAAAAACACACGTAAGATTAAAGAAAAAATACATACCTCTAAATCTTGAGGAAAATGATTAATCGTGGCTCTAGAACAGGCGCTTGTTATATTTTTGTTGTTGCCTTGAATTCACCGGAAGATGGCAGTCTTAGCACTTAGACTGAGAACGGAAATTCGGGCGAGTTAATAAAGCGAACAGACGAGGTGTTTCTGAATGTTTCATGTTTGCTTTAAAACTGCACTTTCCACCTTTGACACGCACGCATCTTCAAATAAAGATCCCGGTTCGGCATTTCCATCGTTTCTAATGAGCGTAAATAAGAAGCACTGCTACCGCTGGCTGGTCGCAGGTCAGCGAACACCTACGGATCAGGCCAGCCCTATTTGGGAATGGAATCCCGGACACCAACTTGATTGACGCTTCAGGAGAGCCAATTGGAGACGGGGTTCGACACTCGTGACCAATAGTAAATATCCAGTACTCTGTGCTCCAACTTTTTATTGAAGCAAGACCCCTCGAGTCAGCGAGGCATGCACCTTACTTTTTCCTCGCCGAGCTCCTGGAAATCATGCTCGCAAAGTGCGAAAACATCGGGGATGCTGTGAAGTCTTTCATTGGCGGTTTGTGGATCGCTTTAAGCGTCTGTTCGGTGTGTGTTCGCGGCCAGGAGGGTAAGAAAACGCCTGTTATGTTGACGCTTTTGATAAGATAAGGATTGTGACGTGGGAGACGGATTTTCGCACATTTCGTTAGCTGCAACTAGAGCTGATAAGTAACTCGCTTGGTTTGAAGAGTTTCCCCCGTTTTCTTTAAATTAATCGCACGATTATTAATAATCAAGACTGATGACGTAGGATGAGCACCCAGTCGGCAGCCTCCTTTAAAACACATTTCTGCTGTGTTTAAGATAGTTGTTGTCATATAACCCCGCTAACTATTGCTGTTTAATGCATTTTCATCAGAAACTGTTGTTGGAAAGACCACCATACCTTGTCCTGTATTCTGCACTGTACACATCCACACTTATTTTGCTGTTCCGATCATCTTTATGGCTCTAAGCCAGAATTAAAGTGCATTAATGTGTCTGTATTTAGGTGCAAAGGTCGCCGATTGGAAGTCATGTTAACAGTTTTTACAAACTCTTTCCTTGCCCGTGTGTACCTAGTGATCCCAGCAATCCTTTCCCAGAGTCTTTTTCTTTCTTTCAACACATCAGTCAGGCCTGTTATGAATCACAGTGACCATATATAAACATAGACAAACAAGCTATTGCCCTGCAGACTATGACTCCACCAGTCAGCCATACCACAAATCTTCAGTGTTGTTTTTGTCTGTCTCTGGGGCTTTGATTTCCGCACATCGGAAGATGATTAAGCCCTGGATACATCATTATTTAACTTAGCAAATATGCTATGCCCCAGCTTTGGTGGGGCCTAGGTTTGGGGGAAACATTTCTACCTCCGGGATTGAATAAGGGGATGTAGTGACAGGTAGCATAGGTGAACATCCTGTCTGCTAGTGTGGACCTGTAAGGACCTGCCAACAAAGCATGAAGTGGAAAACTATATTGCTGGCGTGTTTCTGATGGACTGTCTGCTATCCTAACACCCAAGCTTTATGTGGTTTAGCTCCTGAGATTTCTAAACAGGTCAGAACAGCCTGAACACGAACCCAACAGACTGTGGGTGAAACAGGGGGGCAATTACTGGTCACCCAGACATTTCCCAACATTACGCCCTCTTTAAAGCTGGGAAAAGTCCCCCGTGGCCGGCCTCCGGAAGGTGACAGATCCATGCTCTGCTGCCCAGAGTTACAGTATGTGGCTGCGGTATTTCCAGGGAATCCTTTGGGGAATTGAGGGGGGACAATAACAGTTGAAGGCTTATGATATGAGGAACTGAAGTGCTGTTGGGAAGGAGGTGACCAGCTCGGCTGATGCAGGAGGAGACACAGGGCGAATGGAAGGCTACCCTGTAACTTCCAGTCAACAAATATTCAGGAGCCTTTTAAGGGAAGCAAGGACAGCACTGGTGTTTAGGCTCAGACTGACCCTGGTGCCTTCCTCAGGTTTTGACCATTCTTGGAGCACATTACTTGGGGGAGTGAAAAGTGAGGGCAGGGAGTGTTAGTGTCTGAGCTTGTCACCCCCGCAACACCAATCTCTGTGTGACTCCTGTAGGAAAAAATTTTTGTGACCAACAGGAATCTTAAACCATCTGAATGTTTGTGTTTTCTGTTCCTCTTCAAGTGTTAGTCATAGCAAGATGTAGTATATCAGCACTATGCTTTTTTTTTCCTTCCTTGCTTTTGCCTGGGGAAAAGCACCTCTTGGTACTTAATCTTAAACAATTATGTTTTGCTCTGTATCCAACGTGCAGGTCACAGGTGTTACAGTTGAGCTCTTCCCTCGTTGGTATTTCAAAAAGTCGTGATGACAGAAGGATAAGCATGCCCTGAGCTGCCGTACATGCTCAGATTAGACTCGTTGCTCATCTGTCTTGAAATGGTGTATTAACAAAGCCTTTAATATTTGTATTTAATTAAGAGAGCCAGTTACGTAGCCGTCTCAGGTTATGTCATTTTGGCTTTCCTTAAGGTCTATAATTCCACTCTGCTCACTGCCGTCAGCAGCTGAACAGTTGAAAATATTAATCAACTAGATGCTGACTCAGTT
This sequence comes from Maylandia zebra, assembly GCF_041146795.1. Taxonomy (NCBI): domain Eukaryota; kingdom Metazoa; phylum Chordata; class Actinopteri; order Cichliformes; family Cichlidae; genus Maylandia; species Maylandia zebra. Next base: position 8,334,435 of record NC_135177.1, on the reverse strand, counting down.
TGTAAAGATTTGTGACCAAAAGGCAAAAGATGCTGAGATGAGTGCCGGGAAAAAATGTTAGTAATGGAGAAGTTTAAGCAGTTAAACATGATAACTCAAGAAGGAAGTCACCAAGGATTTTAAAATTGATATCAGTGGTCAACTTTTCGAAAAAATCACTCGGGATTTTCACAAGTGCATCTTGGGGCAGGGATAGCTCAGTAGGTAAAGTGGTCGCCCCATGATCGGAAGGTCGGCGGTTCGAATCCACTTAACGGCTACCCTGAGGTACCCCTGAGCAAGGTACCGTCCCTACACACTGCTCCCCGGGCGCCTGCTTAGTGGGCTGCCCACTGCTTCACTGAGTGAATGGGTCAAATGCAGAGAAAAACAAGTAATTTCCCCATGGGGATCAATAAAGTATCCATTATTATTATTATCTGTTCGGAGGCTGAGAGGTAGCAGTGGTAGCACCAGTATTTTTTATGTTTGAATGATTCATAGGTCAGCGTTAAGTGGCCTGACAAACAAATAAAAGGAAAACATTCCTCTGGTCTGGATGGAGCGTCGGTGAAGAGACAGCCACTGTCGCTCAAGAAACCTTTAACAACATTACAAGAAAATCTGGCTCCTTGGAAGGAAAATTTAAATAAATGAGGCATGGGTTAAGACCTCTGTATCGGTTTTAGAAGTGAGTGATTAGGAAACATGAAACTGAAAGAAAAGGAAATCAGAAGTTGTTAGAAGTTAATCTTAATTTTTACCGTGTGAACTGTGCCCTTTTTTTCTTGTCGTAGCTTTCTTATAGTGCTTGTTTTGTGTCAGGTAATGGCTGTGGACATACGCTGCTGGCACCAGAGACGGGCACCGTAGCCTCCCAGAACTATCCGGGTACCTACCCCAGTAACGCCTGGTGTAAGTGGAGGCTTCGTGTACCACAGGGGCGCACGCTGCGACTGCTCTTTGGAGATTTTGACGTTGAGAGCAGTCCAGGCTGCAGCAATGGCTCTGTGATGATCACAGACAAAAACGGAGAGCACAGCCTGGGTGAGCACACCTCTTGATTGTTTTATTTATTTATTAATAAATAATAAAGTTAACATTTTTGGTGGGAGAATAAATGAATTTACTATATTGTAGAGAGTTTGGGGGTCTCTGACATATCAGTCAACAAATTTACTTAAATATTTCTTTTTTATTTTAATAAACATCAAGTTCATTTTCAAGCTCTCTCCACATCACATAGGTATGGTTGAACTGACCCTTCAGACCTGATTCTAGGGTCTCCTTTCACTCCCTGTCACTCTCATCACATTTGCTGACCCCACTGTGGGAATGACCCTCGCTGTCCAATCGTAGTTTTTCCTCATAAAATCACTTTGTGTCCATTTCTTGTAAGTTGTTAAAAGTCCATCTTAGTGTATTGTTTGCCAGCTCACATAAGCGACAGGTCAGTGCTGTCAAAACATTACCCCGCAGGTTCTCCCTGTGACCCCCACTCACACAAACTTTGCAGCTGGGAATGAAAAGCTTGCAGCTGCCTGATAACCAGATAATCAAATGTTGTGGAGCGAGGAAGGAAGGATCAGAGTTTAGAAGCACTGCTTTAGCATCATTGCCCTAAGAAAAGTGGTCTAGCTGCATAATGTTACCCTGAGGCAATGAACCAAACAAATCCTGTTTTTAGTAAGTAAATGAAATCAAAGTCTGTCTTTTAAACAACCTCATGTACTTCTTTAGATTCTTTCTTTCAGGCACATGCACATTAGTTTTAGCAGCAGCAGGTATTGTCTCATGGTTCCTGCCCCAAGTCAAAGGTCAAACTGTTCTCATCCTTATTTTACTGAACAGCGACATGTCTTGTGTCATTAATTTAAAATATATAAATACACATTTTAAGGGAGAGGGGAATACAAAAATGTGGTCACACACCAGATGTCTGATGAGAACTTTCCCGTGTCCTCATCAAATCTTAATTGACATACTTACTGACAGAGACTTTGTTCCCACTCATTACTGATGATCTTCCAGTCTGGATTGTATAACTCACTCAGGACATGCCATTGTGTTGATGCACTGACAGAAAAGGCAAACCATATTTCACAGGAGACGTGTAGGTTTTGCAACCAGCTGCATCGTATCCTGAGGGCATAAAAGTTGCTCCAAATTAAGGGTTGAGAGATTCAAGAGATATTCCACTAGGCTGACTATTGTATACATCATCAGATTTCACAGCGCCTCACTTTCTTACAGAAACTTCTTTTTGTTTTGTTTTAGTGTTTTTCTGTCTAACAGACTGTCAAATCTTCATTATTAAGGACTGGAAATGGATGTTTATAGTGCACCGGCGTGTGTGCTGACAGACGTATTTATGTTCTTGTGCTTTATAAACGTAGTTTGTGGGAATGTGTGTTCACAGGTCCTCTGTGCGGGAAGCTTGATGCAGCCGGGAAGAATGTGACATTTAATAGCAATGAAGTAACAATAATGTTCAAGTCGGGCCCACATCGCTCTGGACGAGGGTTTCTGCTCTCTTATGCCACAGATCAGCAGCCAGGTACTCTATAATTTATGCCTTCTGACTGATGTCGTGCTGGGTAACTTTTGATGGAAGCTTCTTTGTTATTCCGATTGCATTGGTTTATTTTTTTCACTGTTTATTTATAGCAGAGTAAATTTGACGCAGAAGGAAATAAAACCACAGAACACCAGAGCATTTCTGGCCTTGGGTAATCTGCAGGGCCAGGGATGAGCCTGTGACAGATTTTAAAATCAACTGTGCACCATATATAATAAATGCACACACTAAAGCACAGAAGCTAAAGGGGAAACAAGGCTGTTACATTATGTTACGTTATGGTTATTTGCCTGATTTATATGTTATATAGGTGCGAGTGGGGTTGCGAGAGAGATCTTTTTTAAGTTTACACTGATACAATCATAACACTAGCTGTTCTGTGACTATTTATCCTTCAGTATAACACATTTGCCCGTGTGTTGACGTGCGCGTGAGTGTATGAGTCATTGCTTATTGGCATTCACCCTCCATCGCCTCCATGTTGGCTCCGGCGTGTTTGCTCAGAGAGCAGGAGTTCTTCTCCTTCTCTCGGGCTGAATGGAATGAGGCCTCAAGCTTCAGTCTGTCACTTGGACCGTCTCGAGCTCTCCTCCCCTCCTCTTCTTCAGCCTGTTAACCACTCCAAGCCCACTGCCGTCCTGTATTCGTCGCTATAAGGCTTCTGAACCCAGCGGCTACTTGTTTCTTGTTTTCAGGGGTTTTTTTAATTTGTTTTTCTTTGTACCCCGGCCAGTTGTGACATGCGTACACCCGGTATGTTTATTCATGGATTAAACCACAAATCTCACTAAATGATACACAATATCAGATTCTCCTTGGGTATTTTTTAAAATAACCATGTAGCCTTACTTACTTAGTCTGAATAGCCTATATTTAGACTAAGTCTTAATTTTCCCGGCTGTGGCCTTGTGTACTGTGCACTATGTATCATAGTTTCCTGTTTTTGCTCAGTTGTTTATGAAATCCAGCAGTGTCTGGAGCTAAGTCTGTACTCAGACATACAAACCACTGTCTGTTGGCTGTGATCACACATGGACCTTTCGCTTTGCTCACAGTAACAAAGGCGTTAGTCACATCAACAGTGATGACCACTCATGCCTGACTATAGCACAGTTGTAGCATCCCAGACCGTCTCACACAGTCTGTTGTCTGTTTGTGTGGTTGAGCGAATGCCGAGGTGGTGTTATGTAAGCCCGAGACACATGGTCCACCCGTACATGCTGTCAAAATGTTAAAAAAAGATTCATTTTGAGGAGCGCCGTTTGAAGTTTTCTGTTTTTGTTTTCAGATCTCATTTCATGTTTACAACGGGGATCTCATTTTAGCTCGCAGCATTTAAGGTAAGCCGTGGACCTCTGCGTCTTCATCTCCGATTCAGTAGAGCTGCAAGTATTTCTCACATGTTGTTCTGCTCCTTCTCAGCGTGTATTGCCCTGCAGGATGCAAGAAGGTCACAGGGGACGTGTGGGGGAACTCTGAGCATGGTTACAGAGATGTAAGCGCAGCAGATTTCATTAGGAAAAGCTGTATTGTACTGTGCTTCTTATCAAATACATGTCTGAAAAGGCTCCATCTCTCTCTTCTGCCACAGACTTCGGTGCTGTGCAAGTCTGCAGTCCATGCAGGAGCTACATCTGACAGTCTGGGAGGCCATATCACTGTGAATCGTGGGAGAAGCCTTACACTGTATGAATCCACCTTTGCCAATGGAGTCCTTTCAAAAATGTATGTGTTTGTTTTCCACATTTTAAATGAGATCTTGTGGAAATGTGTAGCTGCTAGTTTAGTGTAACTGATTTGCATTGATTATCAATATTTCTTTTTCACTTCTTTTGACAGGGGATCACTTTCTGAAAAGAAGCTGCTTTTCATCCAAGGTATGAGCCTGACTTTACATTCACAACCCCAAATAAAAACAGAATCTAGTGATTTGCTGATCTCGTAAAGCCATATTTTATTCTGGATCTGCTTCTTTTAACTCAAAATGTTTTAACTTGGTGAAAGGTACGGGATGCAGACAGGCCATTTCAGTAGCTAGACTTTTCTACCCTGAAGCCTTTCTGTTCTCACAGGTGGTTTAGCATTGTCTTGCTGAGATTATTAAGGCCCTCCCTGAAGTAGAGGTCATCTGGATGGGAGTGCATGTTGCTCTAAAACCTCTATATACATTTCAGCACTGGTGGGGCCTTTATAGATGTGGAGACCTCGATTTAATATGCACTGACACCCCCGTACCATCGACCGTTGTCCACATATGGTTTCTTCTTTGCGCGATAGAGGTTTAACCTGTTGCTAATTAACCTAATTAGTTGCATAAATTCCACCAACTGTTTCTTTTTTAGAGCCACTTACTTTTCCAGCCTTTTGTACCAACGTGTTTTTTATTATTATTTTTTAATAGACGTCTTGCTGCCATCAAATTTAAATTGTGCTCATATTTTTAATATAATAGTAAAATGTCTCAGTTTAAACATTTTCCAAGTTGTATTGTGAATGAATTTATGAGATTTGCAAATCACTGCATTCTGTTTTTGTTTTGTTTATTAAAAATGTTTACATATTTTTTACATGTTACACGGTGTCCCAACTTTATTTTATTTTAAATTGGGGTTGTATAACTTCAGATGATGACGTTTAATGTTCACGATGTTTGAGGAAAGTGTTTAGACGACCTTCGGCATGGCTGAGCGGTGTTCCAACAAAGGTAGGAAATAGGATGGACCCCTGAAGTGTAAACACAGGTGGTGGAGCAGATGGCAAACAAAGACCTTGGATGAAACTCTGAACATCCAGGATGTTATGGAGACTGGGGGGACATGGGTTACATGAAAGGCAGAGTGACAGAATTGCAGTGAGTTTTAAAGAACAGGAAGCCGACACCTATTCACCCAGAGGTGGTGGGCAGGAATCCGAGTGGATCGAGTGATGACGATAGAATAGTGGGCGAGAAGACTTGGACAGCGTGGGAAAGAGGAAGTAAAGAAAAGATGAGAACAGCAGGAGTAGCGCAAACACAGCTCTTCCTCGCTGAAGCTAAAGGCTTCATTACTATCTGAAACAACCGGTTTGCTGTTTAGCTTCTTTAAATAAAGCGATTTTCATTTCTGCACATTTTGTTTAGGGTTTTTTTTTTTCTTCTTCTCACTTTTAAGGCAAAACAGTGTCCATTACTTTCTTGATTTCATGCAGTTCATCACAGGGAACATGAATCTGTGTGGTTTATAATGAAAATGTGTAGGCGAGTGTTACTATGAAGCTCAAATTATAATTCATCAGTTTGTTTGTTTTCCTTTGATCCGTGAACAGAGTGTAACAACAACTTGGCTGTTTCTGCTTTAAACGCCTCATCTTTTGCTGATAAAAACAGTCAAGAGCAGACAAAGTCAAGGAACGCCAGAAATAATGATTTCAGCCATAACTTCCTGCTCTGGACAGCAGACAGTAGTGATCAGAGCCCGTGGGTGGAGATGGAGCTGAGCGATAGAAGCAACATCACAGGTAAAAATAACAATAAGTATGTGTACAAAATATGCTTGGTTTAAGCAATTTATTGTGATTTCATGAATCAGAGATGGACTATTTTTGTTGTTTAAAATCCATGAAGCCTTTTATTTCTTTTTGAATATTGATCTGAAACAAAATCAAACAAGCGTTGTTCTCTTTCTTCAGGAATAGTAACAGCGGGATCAGATGAGTACTACATGGAATCCTACATCCTTTCATTTAGTAAGGATAGAAAGAACTGGAAGCTTTACAAAGATGCTGCAAGCAAAGAAAGAAAGGTAGGTGTTCTGCTTAATGCTTTCACTGTGCTTTTTAAAGCAGTAGACATGCAGATGCTAACTCATTTTGGTCTTTGTGGCTCTTAGGTGTTTCCGGCCTACGCCGATGGACACCTCAGAGTGCTCAATAGCTTGTTTCCTCCTGTGGTGGCTCGATTTGTCCGCCTCCAGCCGCTGAGTTGGCACGGGAGGGCTTCAGCTCAGATTCAGGTCCTGGGCTGTCCTGTTAGTAAGGCCACACCGAGGTCTTCCCGTCCACCAGGCGGTGGTAGGCAGTAGCTCATAAGCTTCCAGATTATCCACAATAAAGTTTGGTTTGTTTGCTTTTAACATGGTTTGATTTGCAGCTGAGTTTCCTGATGTGAAGTTTTCCTGTCTCGATAATTCCCCAACAGACTCTCCGTCCATCAAAGTTAACTCGGGTCCACTGCTCCCAAGCCCCACTCCCACCACCACTGAGTGCACCGTGTTAGTTGAAACAAAACAGAGTATGTACTTGTGTCATCCACCAACTCACCTGTATGAAGTTTATACGAGTAGATTAGAGTCACACCAGTGCAAACAGGGCAATATAGCCATTAATCTGATCGGCAGCACTTTGTACTTTGTAATAACAGCATTCCTTCCTCACACGTGTTCAGTTGTTTACGCAGACTCTCTTGCACTCTTGCAGCCTCCAGTCAGCCAGTAATAGTAGCAGTGGGCGTGGCCCTCGGCCTGATGATATGTGGCAGTTGTGTTTTGGCTGGATTCTGGTTGAAGCGAAGGTACTGCACATGTACTAATTAACTTTCCTGTATGGACATACTGTCACTGATTTTTGATACATGGATTGCTGTCACGAAATATCAACGTTCATTATTTTATTTAACCTCTGAGTTTGTTTTTTGTTATTTGAAATTGTAGGAAAAAAGATTCACAAATGAAGTACTCCTACTCTGTCCCCACAAGTAAGTCTAGCACTTTTCAGATTATTTTTTTAATATACTTTTTAGTTATGAATCCTTTTTTAATGTTGCAATGATTTTTATGGTTGTGATTTTTGTGTAGGTTCTCAGAGTTTGAAGGAAAAGAGTTTTCCCGGCTCACAGTCGTACCCTCTGGTTCGAAACGTCCACGATGCACTACCAAACCCTCCTCTTAATGGTGAGAATTCACATTTTTATCAATTACAGGAAGTTGTTGGTGCTGCTTTGTTCTTCTGCAAGTGTCGTCAGCTGCTACCTTTGAAGTTTATTTGTCCTGTTAAGTGTTCGGCTCTCCATCTTTCCCGCTCTAATGGTCTCTAGCTTCAGTGGTCAGTTTGAGTAGCTCACGCCAAGCCTGACAGGCAAACAGTTCTCTCCACGGGCTGTCCATTCTTTCCTCTGGCTTAGCCCATCACCCGGTCACACCATAAACATTCCTTTCTTTGGTCCACAGAGGCTCACTGAAAGAGACCCTTTAATTGGAGCTCGATACAGGGCACTCAGCCTACTCCCCCCCCCCTCCCCCTCCTCCCAGCAGTCCCATCTCTGCCTCCCTTACCCCTTCCCTCAGTGAGGGGGCCCTTCTCTGAGAGGTCCAGTGATAAACAGGACAGACGGTCAATGCTAAGACAATCAAAGCCCTCAGTAAAGCCTGTCTAATTAAAATAGCTCTGGGTCTTAGACTCCCTGTGTGCTCTTGAAAGTCCAGGCCTCCCACACCACGGCGTCTTCTGCGAGGACAAAGAGTAGTCTGGATGGATCTAAGTGCTAGACCGTCAGCCCTCATCCTTGCGATTAGATGAGACATTGTTGGTGGCCAGACTTCTCGTGCAGCGCTCTGCATTGTCCTAGAGACAGCTATTTGGTAGAAAAGAAGCAGAAGTTTCCCAGAAATTGATTTGCAAGATGTAAACAAGAAGTGGAGTTTTTCCCATTATCGAAAGTAGCCTGCTGCTACATGTTTTAGTATCTGTGTGTTTAAGTTTGTGTAAAAATGTCTTGATGCATGCTCAATCATCCCCATCAGGAAATTACAAAAAGTTGATGTTGTTCATCTGGATGTCGCATTTCACTGAAAACGCTGCCTGCATCCAGATGAACAAAATCAACAATCAAACCATCAAATCATATAAAAATAGTGATCTGTGACCTACTGATCTGGCAAACCAAGAACTTTTAGGAGCTACGGTTCTGCTGGTCGGAAATGCCGACAAATCCCATGACTTTAAAAGCACCCAGACGGGAGTTGCGGTGCATATCTTCACTCTGTTAAATGTAGAGTCTGTTTGTGCACCAAGAAAGTCTTCAGAGGAAAACTACCTCACAGAATTCAGAGTGACTTTTAGGATAAGCCAGAGTCGTTCTGGATGCTGTGCAGAGATAAAACTGAACTTTTGTGGAGAGAAAAACTGAGCAGCTGCTGACAGAAAGAAGACCAGGCTGCTCTGTGGTTGGGTGGCACGAATAACGGGAAGAACAGATTTTATTAAAATTCAGGTTTTGTTGTTGTTGTGCAGGCACTTCAAGAAGCTGGCTTTTAAAGCAGACCTCAAATGTTATAGGATACAGCAGCTTCAGTATTTAGAACCTAAACATTATGTAAAAGTCTGCGTGTGTACGATGTAAGTAAATGTGCCCGGGCCCCTCAAACTAATCAACTGCCAAATCCAATTAATTACATAGTAATTAATTTTCATAAAAGGTCGATCTTTAAGACTGTCCTTATAATTCTGCTGCTTTTGTTCTTATTGGCAACAATTAGGAGATGATATACCGGCATATGGAGATACTGAATGTCACGATACAGGATAGATCCAAATATCATGTCAGCTTTGACCTCTGATCTCACGAAGGTTTGCTGTATGTCAGGTGACCAGGAAAAAAAAATCTTGTATGACTTTTCTTACATAAATGAGCTTCCTCCGAAGGGTGGCTGGCCTCTCCCTTAGAGATAGGGTGAGAAGTTCGGCCATCCGGGAGGGGCTCAGAGTAGAGCAGCTGCTGCTCCACATCGAAAGGAGCCAGCTGAGGTGGTTCGGGCATCTGACAAGGATGCCTCCTGGGTGAGGTGTTCCAGGCATGTCCCACCGGGAGGAGGCCCCGGGGCAGACCCAGGACACGCTGGAGAGATTATATCTCTCGGCTGGCCTGGGAACGCCTTGGTGTTCCCCCGGATAAGCTGGAGGAGGTGGCTGGGGAGAGGGAGGTCTGGGCCTCTTTGCTTAGGCTGCTGCCCCCGCGACCCGGCCCCGGACAAAGCGGATGAAAATGGATGGATGGATGGATGGATGGACTTTTCTTACATTTACATTTTCTCTTTTCTTCTCTAATCCTCCCAGACTATGCTGAGCCAGCTCTTACACCTATTGGACATAAAGTTGGCTCAACGTTTAAACCTTCCTCAGAAGAGTGTTATACTGCCCCCTTCACCTGCAGCCATTATGACACTCCTGGCTGCCTGCCCGAGTATGCAGAGCCACTTCCTCCAGAGCCTGAGTATGCCACTCCGTTCTCAGATCAACCCTCTGACTCCAGCATCATTCCTGCACCGACATCCAGTCACAGTCAGTATGACTGCCCCTCACACAGGGTGCTCTTCAATGGCTACTGCACTCCCGCGCTACATGCCAATGGACCAAGACCAGTCAGTGCTGTCTATGCAGAACCCAAGTCTTGTGATTCTTTACAACAGAAACACACATACGAAGATCCTTTGTGAGCACAGCAAACTTAGACTCAGGAAAAGGCTCTTTGGAGTTGAAATGTGTGTTGGCACCAGAGCAACAATTGGAGTGGTCTGAAGTTGAACAGTGAGCTGGACAGTGCTGTTCAGAATGCACTAACTGGACCTCCCGTGAGTGATGTACCCAAGGAAGTCACTATGCACATGAGGGTATTCAGATTAAACACTGAGAGCCACATGGAGGCAGATATTTCCATCAAGGAAGTATGGGATAGGTTTTTGGTTTTTTTTCTTCATATTGCACAAATAAATACAGGCTCAGTTTGTCTCAGAGATACTGTGTGATGAAATGTTTAATCACATAACTGCACTTTCCAAAAGCACATACAGAAATTTATGTGTAGTCTTCTCCACAAATTAAGGCAAAACAAAAAATGAATATGTTACAAAGCATTGTATTCACAATGTATCATTTCAAAAACATTTATGAAGCACTATAAATTGTAACCTGTAACAAAGAGTACTGTTATAATTACACATAACCACTAGGTGGCTGCCACGAGCTTCAGACGTTAAGCAACAATGGACTGTGTAATTATTTGTCTGTGCAGGTAATTATCACCCGGTAACATACCAACAGCTAAAAATAACTGCTTGGATTGTAGTACAACTGAGAGGCACGAAAGGCAGTAAGATGACATAATTAGGAAGGACTGTCCTTTGCTTGGATGAACAGCTGTGTTCAGCCACTTTTCCTGGAGAAAGAAATGCTCTGTCTAGTTAAACAAGTCTCCAGAGGAAGAGTACGTTCCTCTGCTGGAGGCCGAGTTATCGCAAAATGTTAACATTTAAAAAAAACAAAAAACCCACCTCTACTGGCCTTGTTTGTTAGGCCTTTGCTGCTGTATAGCACCTTTCTCAGAATTACAGAATTAAGTGAAAAATTATAATAGTTATATTTGTATACTTGTATTATTATTTTTTTTACTTTATATTATATCCCATGGAAAGTTGTTTTTTTTGTATAGAAGACATGTGGTTTTATAAATGATTAAGTTACTAAATAACTTAATTAAACCTGTGACACTGATGTTTACTACAGATCCATGTTTAACATATAAAATTGTACTTGTTCCTATTTCATTCCTATTTCAAGGCATTTTGTATAAAAAGAGCCAGGTGGCAGTCCTCAATCCCATAATAAAATGCTACTAAAAGCCCATCAAATTACATTAATGTGACATGCTTTCTGGTATCATAATACAACACTGGGACTGCTGGATAAGGCACAATTACACAGATGTGTTAGCAACCAGTTGGTTTGGTGTGTGTGATGGATGGACATCAGGCTCTCTTGGAAATTAGATTTTTTTTTTTTTTTTTTACCTGGATATATAAAGGACTGCTAAAATGGGGTAAATTTGTACATATAGGACACTTCACTCACATACATCAGGACTGAAAAGCTGATGGAGAGTAGAAAAAAAAAATACATGAATTCTAAAAGTAAACTGTGGTTGTGTTTAAATAGAAAAGGTTTAGCGTTGAGTTTCAGCACAATCTTAGTGTGAAATATCAGAAAAACACTTAAAAAGGAGTGCAATATTACTGAATTTCCAATTTGAAAGCAGTTTTGCTTAAAGAACAGATTCCATAAGATGTTCAGTCTGTTATAATCTACCAGCCGCAGTAATTTACTCTCTTTCACTTTCAGCATCTGTGCTGAACTCTTCCCTCTGCCCCTCCTCCTCTCTTCCCTCGTGGGAGTAATGCACCAGAGACTGGTGTCTGTTCCTGGACAGTGCGTCTTTAAAGCGCAGGCCGCAGTCTTCGCATGCATACGGCAGCCCCTCTCTTGCTCCTTCTGGCTGAGATTTGCCCTCGTTCCCACTGATTGGTGTAGAGGTGGGATGAGAAGCAATTAAATCTGAGGAATCCCGAGTATTCAGAACTGCGTGTGAGTCGATACCTGGACTGTTGGGTGCATTTAACGCAGCGCCGGTTGGAGGTGTCGTTCTGGGGCGCCCGGGCTGACAAGCACGACCTGTGGGTCCTCGGTACACGCCTCCAGTCTCCCCTGTGACCTCAGGAGCCAGCCCGTGGACTGTGCGGTAGTGGAAACGGATCCCGGAGCGGTTGGAAAAGCCCTTGCCACAGATGCTGCAGATAAAGGGTCTCTCTCCAGTGTGGATGCGAGTGTGGATCTTTAGCGCTCCGGACTGGGTGAAACACTTGCCACACTGGTTGCAGCGGTAGGGCTTCTCTCCTGTGTGCGTCCTCTGGTGGGCACGCACCCCTGCCAGATGGGGGAAACCTCTGCCACAGAAGCCACATGAATATGGCTTTTCACCCGTGTGAATCCGCCTGTGGATCTTCAGCGCTCCAGACTGGCTGAAACTTTTCCCACAGTCGGAGCATGAGTAGGGCCGTGCACCAGTGTGCACATTGAGGTGTATGCGGAGGTTGCTGTGTGAATTGAAGGCCCTGCCGCACTCTGTGCAAATGAACCCGGCTGGTTTGTGAGCGTGCTCGGAGCGCTGGTGTTGTAGCAGCTGGGACGGTCTAGAAAATGAGGCGGAGCAGTGCATGCAGGGATGCAGTGACGACAGCAAGGTTGTAGAAGTCCTAACCCTCTCCTCCTGCTGCTGTGCTTGCCTGTGCTGACGGTGGCACACCTGATTACAGGCATGAAAGGAGTGAGGGCAAGACAAGCATGGAAACGCGCCAGAGAGCCGAGCAGAGTGCGAGTGGGCGAGCTGGGGGCAGGGTAAACAGGACGTTAAAGGGCAGTGGTGGTGGTGAAAGTGATGGTGAGCATGGGTGTGAGAAAACGGGGAGTCTGTGCCCTCCTGGCGGCCTAGTGTCTGGGTACAGGTTTGCAGGCCGGGGTGACAACACAAGTGGGGAAACATAGAAAGATGGGACAAAGACGCTCTTGAAGGAGGCACATCAGAGTTTTGGTTCTGGCTCTGAGTCCCTCTGTCTACATCCTCGTTCTGTGATCGGCTGGGCAGGCCCGTCTCTAGCTCAGATGTAGTGGTGGTCGTGCTGCTGGGTAAGGTGGACTCTGGTAAACACATGCTAAGGCTCACTGGACCAGCAATACTGAGATCTTTTGGGTGGGATATGGTCTCTGAGTGTGGCGGCAAGGACAGAGGCTGTCTGGATGTTAGGGTCTCAAATGAAGGAGGGAGACTGGAGAAAGGGCAGCCAGGGCAGGTGCAGGCATGATGCAGATCTAAAGCTGAAGGACAAACCGAACCACATCAGTAGGAAAATAAAATTTACAAGAAAATGGGTGGACTTGTTTATTTACACGGCTCCTACCTTCTCTCCGGTCTCTGGTCTCTCTCGCCCTCTGTGATGCCCCTGCACCCATCTTTTCCTGAACAGGTCTAAGTGGCTCAAGCGATGTAGCTTTGAACGCAAGAGCACCATCAGCAGCACCACCTCCTGCCACGCCCCATGCTGCATTAAACACATCTGGCGGATTTTTTGAGGAGTTTCCAGATGTGATAAGGTCACCGAGGAACTGATGCATCTCCATCCAGGAGCACTGACCATGCTGCAAAAGGTACACAAAGCATGAGTGCAGAGGCTGCATGTGGTGAGTGAACAGACTCCACACAGTCCAGTTAGCTGGCTCGTGTGAGCTACTGGCTGCTCTCAAAATAGGCTGAAAACGTGACGTTTTAGCTAAAGCAAACAACAGACTCGCTTACTTACAATATCGCTACACTTGTCTTTGTCCATGAATTCAAAATAACGCCGCCGCTGGCGCCACAAAACCCACAGCAACGAATTTAAAGTTTTAAATTTCGATAGCACGGCTGGAAACGATAAAAGAAAGTTACAGCTTTTACACCTCGGCTGTCGACCATCCGTGTAGCCCACTTAAAACATCCCGTCACCAGGCATTGTAGTTCCGGGATTTTTAAATCACGTGACGGGAGTTGTAGTCTTTTCTTTCCCCCTTCTTTTTCAGAAAAGATGGGCGTTTATTTATTTTTTTAATATCTACTGGTAAGTTGTATTAATTTTTTTTGTTTTTATTCAATTTATAGCACTTATTGTATCCTGATAAACTGCAACTGTTATGTCAAATATCAAATGTGATTTTTGACATAACAGTTACAATTAGGCTGTAGTTACCTACATGTTTTGTTTTGTTAGGTTACACCTATTCCACTGCTGGAAATGCAGATCTAATCAGCCAATCACACGGTACCTGCTCAGTAAATTTAGGTGTGTAGACATGGTCCAGCGATCCAGAGGACCTGCTGAAGTTCAAATTGAGCATCAGAATAGGGAAGAAAGGTGTTGGTGAACGGTTGTTGGTGTCAGGCGGGCTGGTCTGAATATTTTATAAAGTGCTGATCTACTGAGATTTTTCCACAAAACCATCTCTAGGGTTTAAAGAGTATCAGCCAAAAAACAATAAATATCCAGGAAGCATCAGTTCCTCGAGTGGTCAGAGATCAGAGGAGAATAGCCAGGCTGCTTCAAGCTGAAAGGAGGGCAACAGTAACTGAAGTGAGCACTCATTTATGTAGAAGAGAATCCCTGATTTACTCCCTGCAGACAGGCTACAGCAGCAGAAGATCACACCAGGTGTCACTCCTGTCAGCTAACTACAGGAAACTGAGGCCACTGTTAAATCTCACCTCGTATCAAGATTTTTTAGGCACATTTGGGCAGAGCATGATTTAAACACCACGGTCTACCTGAGTAATGTTGCTGACCATCTGCATCCCTTTGTGACCACAGTGTACCCATGTTTCAATGGCTGTTTCCGGGAGTATAGTACACTACGTTGCAAAAAAGCTCAGATCATCTGAAACTGGTTTCTTGAACATGAAAATCAGGTGGCTTCACTGTATTCAGGTGGCTTCTGCGGTCGCTAGATGTCAATCCAATAAAGCACCTTTAGTTGGGGTGCAACAGGATGTGGAGCAGACAAATCTGCAGCAACTGTGATGCCATCATGTCAACATGAACCAAAATCTTGGAGGAATGTTTCCAGCACCTTCTATGCCATGAAAAATTAAAGCTGTTCTGAAGACCAAAGGGGCTCTAACCTGGGACTAACAAAGTGTATCTGATGAATCTATGTCTATACACACACAGACTGTGGGTAAATATATAATGCCTTTTACACCCACAATTGTGGCCTAATAAATATATTTTTAAAGTTGTTATTGACATGAAATTCTCACCAGATGTCGGTAACAACCAATCCAGTCCACACATGCCAAGAAATTTACCAGTAGGTGGCCATAAATTATGTGTAATAATGAGAAATAATGCAGGGAAAAGTACTGAACGCACGAAGAAAGGTAGGCACAATCTATGAGTAATTAGAAAGCAACCCTGCGGCTTTAATACCAGCTGGTTCACTCCCAGCTGATGGCTCATAAAAATGTTTCATTACCAAGTTGTCAAATATCTCATGATGAGATCTCTCACAAATCCTTCCTGTTTCAAAATATACTGATGGCACTGAGCACTGTTGGAGCTCTAATCTGGAAGTGGGAAGATTTCTGGCAGGAGTGAAAAGAATAATCAAGTGCCAGGGACCACTTGTGGAGAACTATGGAAAGACCTGGAATCAGCAGGCAACTCAAAGAAAACAATAAGTACTGCAGTCAACTGCCATGGCCTGTATGCACACTCACCACACAAGACTCCACTGCTAAAGAAAAAATACGTTGAAGTGTGTTTAAGGTTTGCTGAAAAACATTTAGAGAAGCCTGCGAAATACTGGGAGAATATAGTCTGCTCAGATTAGACGTAATTAAACTTTTTGGATGCCATATTTGGAGGTCAAAAAGACACTGCATATCACCCCCAAATCACCATACCAGCAGGGAAGTTTGGAGGTGGGAACATCACCCTACGGCACTGGCATGCTTCATATAACTCCTGCCATCTATGATGATGACGAAGATGAAACAAGGGTGGACATTTCAGCAAGACAATGATCCCAAACACACAGCCAAGGAAACTTGGTCTGTTAAAGAGAAAAGAAAAGCTGCTAGAATGGCCCATTAAATCACCTGACCTGAATCCAAGTGAAAATCTATTAAAAATAGAGATCATGGAAGGGACCCACAGAAGCTCCAAGGTTGATCCAACTAGTTTCTCCATATAGGAGGCATGTGAAGCTGCCATCACCAGCAAAGGCTTTTATACAAATTATTACATTTCAGTAAGTGTTCAGTACTTTGTCCCTGTGTCAAGGACATCTGTGGCTTGATATCTTTGCATGTGTGGACTGGATGGGTTGATACCAACATCTGGTGGGAATTTCATGTCAATAGCACCTTTAGAAATACATTTACTTAGAAAATTGGTGACGTGTTTGATAGTTATTTTACCTGCTGTGTATATCAAATCAAATCAAATCAAAATTTATTTCTATAGCACATAATAATACAACAAAGTTGACCAAAGTGCTTCAGTCGGTCAGAGCAATAGCATAAGACAGAATAAAAAGAAACAATTAAAAGGAGGGCAGGAAACAATATGAACAATATAGGGGAAAAAACATAACTAGCCACGAAATAACATTAGTTTAAATCAAAAGCCAGACTAAAATAATACGTTTTAAGACTCAATTTAACAGACTGGATGGACTCAGAGGAATGAATATAAGGAGGGAGGTTATTCCAGAGTCTAGGTGCTACAACAGCAAAGGCCCGATCACCTCTGGACTTCAGACGAGACCTCTGTTGTGTCAGGAGCATTTGATTGGAAGATCTAAGTGCCTTATTAGGGATATACAAATGGAGGAGTTCGCATAGATAGCTGGGAGCCAAATTGTTTAAAATTTTAAAGGTAAGCAAGACAATTTTGAAATTGATATGATTTTCAAAAGGGAGCCAATATAGGTTGGCTAAATCAGGTGTAATGTTGGCATAATTTCTAGTACCAGTTAAGAGACGCGCAGCTGCGTTTTGAACTAACTGGAGCCGGTGAATAGAGGAAGACGGGTGGCCCGAGTAGAGGGAATTACAGTAGTCTAATTTGGAAGTGATAACTTTTCAAGGTCCTTCAAAGATAGATATCTGACGCAGCTGGTAGAAACTGTTTTCTACCACAGAGGAGAGCTGTTTCTTGAGTTTGAAAGAGCTGTCCAGGAAAACACCAAGGTTTCTAACAGTGAGCGAGAGATGGCTAGCAAAGGGGCCTAAGGCATCAGTTAGTTGTTCCAGCGGGCGTGACCATCAAAAACTATAACTTCTGACTTATCCTCGTTCAGTGTGAGAGAGTTGCGTGATAACTACGTTTTGACCTCATTTAGACAGTTAAATAGGGGTATAAACAGTATATCCGTTTTTCAAAGATGTTACAGGAAATGAACCTCACTATGTCTGACTCTGTGGCTGTATGGTTTCAGACTTCTCATGACCCTAACGAGAGCTATATTTTGGCACATATATTTTTTCATTTGGTAGTTTTTAGAATTTAAGGCCAACTTTTTGCAACAGAAGGCAATACTGTAGATAGGCAAACTTTAAAAAAAAAACAGTTTCAGTGCGACTCACCTTGCATCCAAACAAGCATTTATTAACCTTTAGAAAAACAAAATATACCTGCAGACTGTTTAGAGTCATGAAATGTTAATCACAAGAAGACATCTATTCATTCTACTAATCAGTACCATTCATAATGAAATATTTAACATAGCACTAAAATGCTAGTTACTATACAAAACAAGCTTTCAGAAGAAAAAAAAAACCCTGTTTCCCTCTAGTTTTGACACAGTTTACAAAAAGAATCCGTTTTCCAAGACGATAAGAACATGACAGAAATTTTAATGCTAATAGAAATTCTGCATCACACTGCATAGGATTCATCTCCATTCATTCTTCCTCCAGCAGGCTGAATTTACAGCCTTATATCTGAATGCAAAAGGAAAGAAGAAAAAAGTGCCTCGATAAATAAAAGCTTGGAATGTCTTGTTTAAATTACAGATGCAAGAAAACTGTCACACTTTGACCCCTTTCAGACATGGATCCTTGTCTGTTAATATGAACAGCATGTGAGCAGGTCAGCTTCAGGTCTGAACCAGCACACTGGTCACCGTTCTGTGGAAGCGATGATGATCGTCTTACTAGACAACCATCATCGAGTCTGAACGGGTAAAGACATATTCCTCCGTCTCCAGTCTGTTGCACACGTATCGAGATTCTCTCATTGTATATTTCTGAAAGTAGAGGCCAATTCATGATAAAGTGACCTATGAGCTCAAAGCTCAAAATAAGCTAGACATATTCTTATACTGTCAATGATGGAGCTCCATTTCCTCTGAATGGCAACCCCTACCCCCCAAACAGTTTTATACAGCAGGTGGGAGGAGCTTATGTGCTTGTACATATAGCTGTATGCCTGAGATGACCAACCAAGGATATCCCTGGTCAGGGTGTACTCACATGAGACGATCTGTATCATGCAGGAGTGCAGTTGAACCTCAGAGTCGAGCTCATTTGTCTTTTGTGATTGCTGGGTGCTGTACCAGGAACATGTTACAAAAGTGGTTCTGTTGTGACGTTGATGTAGAGCAACTGCTGCTGACTAACTTCAGCTTTCTCAGTGATAGCGGCTCCGGCAAAACTCATTTAGGAGACACGACTTTTCCAATTAAGCTACAACATGTAAAAAAAAAAAATCGTGAGCTTACAAGAGTGCCTTTCAGGGTGTGTGCGAGAGAGGGAGGAGCTGAGATGCTCAGACAAAGTAATGCATACTTGTGTCTAGATAGTTGAGTGCAGGGGAGCAGGAACAATCATGCACAGGCAACCGTGTCTAGTGTGAGTACACCCTCACTGACATCATACTTTGGCTATGTTTAATATGAGCATCCACCATTGTAACAGTAATGAAGTAAAGGCATAAAAAAATCCCCTTCAATAAACCGATGAAGCCAGCAATATTACGTTTTTCTGAATGGAGCTTCTGAAACAAAAACCACAGTCACACTAATAGTCTATCCTGCTGACAAAAGTGGGAATAGTTATAGGAAAATGCTGCCTTGTCATAAAACCGTATGATGGTCAATATACAAATTACACAGTAATGTATGTAATTCTAACAGTATATTAAATGCTTCCTTTACAGGGTAGGGAATGTGATCTTTCTCTCCTTTTCCGACCTTGCTTTACTTTATTTTTCCTTACCAGCACTTGAAATGTTAACTTCAATCTTAATCTCTTTCTCT
Source organism: Maylandia zebra (assembly GCF_041146795.1). Classification (NCBI taxonomy): domain Eukaryota; kingdom Metazoa; phylum Chordata; class Actinopteri; order Cichliformes; family Cichlidae; genus Maylandia; species Maylandia zebra. Next base: position 8,315,225 of record NC_135177.1, on the reverse strand, counting down.
AGCTTGTAGTCTGTCAGTTGGCTTGATTCGGACGACCACAAATCACAACCAGAAGTCTGAGGCTCTTTCTTTATATCCACTATGAGTCCTGTGGGAGCTGTCTTTATTGAGGTTGTTCTAGCTGTCACTTTGCTGTGATGGTTTCCAAATTCTTGCCTTCCAGCATTTACAGCCTGTCCTGAGATTTCAAATTCTTCTGGTTCACCTTTAACAGGAAGGTACGTCACTGCAGACTTCTTAGACAGATCCAAGGGTGCTTCTGGATCCTGTTTAACCCCAGTTAACAGATCCAGTGGGGCACTTAGTGTCGCTCCAAGAGCAGCACCAACTGCGAGTGGACCCTCAGGCAGAGCTTGCATAGCTGTGATGGGTAGTGTCTGAGGGATTGCAGATGGGAGCGGGAGCCCGTTGGCTTGTGTTGGACAAACAGGAACGAACAAGACAAGATTGACACCAGCAGGCGGCCGTTTATCAAGGGTTAGCTTCCACAACCCATCCGATGGACCAGTGCCAGTAGACACACCCTCAGTCACGTGACCTGGATTGCTAGTATCCTCGACTGGTGGAGCAGGGTTGTTTAAAACAACAGCGGGCAAAGTGACTGCGTTTGCTGTGTTTGATGAGTCTGGTGTAGTGCTGTGCTTTTTTCTCTCCAGTGCAGAGCTCTTTAAAGACACACGTTTCTTGGTGGCACTCTAGAAGGGGAAAAATAGCAAAAGCATTTCAGTGTGACTTTATGATATGAAAAGAGTTCCTGGAAACAGGTTTCTGAGCATATCTGTAGCTACATCAGAGCAAAAAAACAAAAACAAACGATGGGTTGCTATAAAGGTTGCTCATGTTGCACAAAAACATCCTGCAATGAGTAAGATCAAAAGTAAGATAAGACCGATGTGCACTCCTATTTACTCAGATATGTCAATAGTTGATCCTGGTTTAAAATCATTGTGCTGACACAAAAAAAGCTGGCTAAGAAATACAGCCAAACCTACACACAGACACCTGGCTACTTGTGGGTTAGTCGATTAAGCAGGTTTCTCATGTTTGAGAATACAGATATAAACAGTAATTGCGAATTGGAGGAAATAGTTTTCCACAACCCTTAAAATCCACTGCCAAAGAAAAGTGGCTGCTCTCATCCACATAGCTCCATGGCAACCAGCAGCAGCTGTAGGAGGCTCTACGCGCTCTTCTGGCCTGACTAGCTCAGTTAATCTGTGCAACTTGATTTTGAAATAAAGTTGTTTCATTAAAGTATTTCTGTGCCAAACTGAAATCTGGAAGATAGAAAATCTTCTTAGCGTGCTTTAACAGAAGAGGCAGCAGCAGTGTAAAAACTTCTCTGTAAGTTTCACACACTCACCGCAGACTGAGGTGTTTGTCCACACGTCTTAAGGTGGCTGTCATAGTTCTGCTGGTGGGGAAAGCCCAGTCCACAGCTCTGACAAAGGCAGGGTGACTGCCCGGCATGGCCGCCCATGTGGGACATCAACAGCAAGGCCGACCGGAACCCCTTCCCGCATTCAGCGCACTTCAGCACCCTCTGATGAGCTCCAGCGTGTTTCTTCAGCTCTTCTGACGAGTCAAACCTCTGTCCGCACTCCAAACATCTGATCTCGTTCGTTTTCTCACTCGGCTCCTGATTGCCCCAGCAGCCCGTGTCCTTTTTGTGCTGCTGGAAGTCCTCCTGACTGAGAAACTCCCTCAGACACGCCACGCAGTGAATGCGTTCAGGTTCACATTTGTGCTGGCGGTACAGCTTAGCCAATCGGAAGTGGCAGCGACACCGTATACACGTGTAAGGCAACAAACCCAGGTGGGAGAAACTGTGTTTTAGCAGTGCATTCTTCTTGGTAAACACCTTTGTGCAGTCTGTGCATTTAAAATTACGGTGGCACTTCTTCCTCCGGTGGCGCGCCAGGGATTTCGGTGATGAGAAGTTGCGGCCACACACTTCGCACATGACATTCAGCATACACTTATGTAGCTGCACGTGATATTCGCATGCCTTTAGGGACGTGAACACGCGTTTGCACAGGTCACACTCATAGAACTCGTCCTCCAAGTGAGTTTTTGCCAGGTGGTCGTTCAGATCTTCCTGCGACGCAAAGCCCATCAAACAGACTCGGCACTGGAGACGATCCACTTTGGTCTGCGCGTGCGTGCGCAGGTGGACGCGATAGTTGTATATCTGGCAGAAGCGCTTCCCACACTCTGCACAGCAGTATGGGCGTGCTCCTGTGTGGAGGTTCATGTGATCGTGGAGCTTGAACTTGGAGGGCAGATGCTGTTGACACACGCTGCACCGGTAGTCACCTGACTGACTCGACTCTAGAGGGGGGGAAAAAGGAAGGAAGTGTGCTAATTAAAAAGTCATCTGCTGTTTTTCACTTCTTTTTTCTTGTCCAGTGAGAAAACTGAGGGGGAAAAAAAACACATTCCATGTCAGTGTTTCAAATGACAGCCACCATTTGAAACACCTGCCTTTTTGTCCTATTTCAGTCCCAGCCAGCATGTAGTTACTACTTGTTACTACATGTGATTGTTGGGCTTTTTTTCCTCTGTATGTATTATTGTAGAGTGTCTGTTTAGGAGACGTTAAATGGCCTGTATTTGTATAGCGCTTTACTAGTCCCTAAGGACCCCAAAGCGCTTTACACATCTAGGCACTATAGTGCCAAGGTTCATGCGAATGAGTAAACAATTGCAAGGCTCAGACTTCAAAACCACTATGCAAATAAGGCCATTTTACTCGGCATTTAGTTTGTGTATCAGGAGCAACTACGTGCTAATTACAGGAAAATCTGATATTTAGTTTTTTTGTTTATCTTGTGTTGAACCTTTCACCTGCACAGGGGTGCATGTGTGATATTAACATATGGTCTTACCACTAGTTAGCTCCTCATCCTCCTCTTCCTCATCAACCTCTTCCTCCTCATACACCTCTGACACTTCACTGTCATCCGAGTCATCCTCCTGCACTTCCGCCGATTCACCCTCAGCCATGTCTACATCAGGTCTCTGCCCTCCTCCATCTCCATCAACACCCCCTCCTTCCTGTTCAGCGATCACCGGGGGAATGTCTGTAGTTTCTTGTAAAGCAATGGGATCACTCATCACTGTGGGTGCTGACGGTTCGGCGAGTGCTGTCTCGCTGCCACTTTGTTTGTCTTGCAGCCTTTTTGTTGTGGGATTCAGCCGTTTACAGTTTAACATCTCAGTCCGTTTGGATGGACCAGAGGCCACTGTGGTTTCTTGGGTGTCTGAGGTCTGTCCTGCTGCACCTACTACTTTGCCACCTCTGAGCAGCCGTTTCGGTTTATGTTTGGTTGGAAGTGAAGTGGGAGAGTGACTGGGTGAGATGGAGCCATCAGATGATGTGGAGCGACACGGTGTTTGTCTGACCAAAGCCTCCTCCGGCTGCAGTATGTCCGGAAATCCCAACTCTGTCAGCTGGATATCAATGGTGTATTCAATGGACATGACTGGAGGCTGAGGAGACATGAAACAGAGAGAGGGGTCCGTGTTCAGCTAACATTTAAAACGCTAACGCGTCTCACAGTTAGTGCACGTGTACTAATAAACAAACACTAGCACAATGTGCTTCAGCTGATCTGCCGAGCGACTGTTACAAGTCTTCAGGATCCTTTTTTATTCTCAACATTTAATTTAAAGTCGTTCATGCCACACCTTAAAGAACTGCTGGTCACCTTTCTCACCTGGCAGGAGAAGCAGATGAAGCCAAGCGTGGTTTTTACAACCTTTTCTCTCGATGCTAGCTTTACAAAAAAAACCATCTATACATATCGAAACATATGACACGTCTAGTTTGTACGATAAAAACAAAAGCACTATTCAGCATGACATAAAATAAGCCCGATAACCCAATTAGCCAGCTACAAACTCACCTCAACCGAAGATGAACATCGAGGTAATAAGGACAAAAAGGAAAACACAGGGAAAAAAATTCACACAAACGCTGGAGCACGCCTGGTGGCTCGGAGTGGTATTACACGGTCTTACAGCTGCACAGGTGCGCAAGCAGGGCAATATTTTAAGAAACTTTTAAATACATTTTGTAAAAAAGATAATATGTAGTGTGATTTAGACTGGTCTTATAATGCATAGGTATTAAAGTCAGTTTTGTATCTTATTAGTTACGTTCATATAAATGCATGGATTCTCTGAGATTTTTATATGTAGGTTATAATGGAAAGCTATAGCAGAAAATGTACTGGTATTCACATAGCACCTTTCTAGTCAGCTGAGCACTCAAAGCCCTTTTACTACAAGTCTCATTCACCCCTATGCACTTTGTAACAGTCTCATATACACACTGATGCATCAGGAGAAACTGAGGGTTCAGTATTTTACACAATAATACTTTCGAATGTAGATTTGAGAAGCCAGGTTATTAAGGACTGAGAAAAGTGGCACCAGGTGTGCCTTTCTGCTGTTGTGCATTCAGAGATGCTCTGAATGCACAACAGCAGTTTTTGAGTTACTGTTACCTTCCTATCAATTTCAGTCTTGTAATTCTCCTCCATTGTTTACCGTCACTAAGTCATTTTCACCCAGATAAATGGCCGGATAATTTCTCTTTGTGCACCATTCTCTGTAAACCCTAAAGATGGTTATGTGTGAAAATCCCAGTGGATTTGTGAAATATTCAGACCTGTCAGTCTGGCACCAACAACTACGTCATGTTCAAAGTCACTTAATCACCTTTCGTCCCCATTCTGAGGCCCAGTTTGAACTTCAGCAGGTCATCTTGACAATGTCTACATACCACTGCATTTAGTTTCTGCTGTGCGATTGATTAGAAATTAACAAGTAGTTGGACCTTTATGATGTACCTAATAGTGCATTAACATCAGAAAATCCTAAATAACATCATGCCACAGGCTACTTAGGAAGAGCATGTCTGACATTTGTTTTAGTGATTCAGCTGTCAATGAAAATCCACCATTTAGACTTAGTTCTCTTCCAGGCTTGGGGAAAAGGCCTTCTTAACATTACGCTAAAAATAGATACTAATTTCAAAACCACATGAAATGCATCTTTTTCAAAACAAACTGCATTATCACCACAAGCAATGCAACTCCTCATTTTAATTGGTGCTCCTGAATTCCAAATAAGAACAGAAACAGTAAGTTGAGTCATCTTTTCAGCAGCCTCCCTTGGGATAGCAAGTTTTATTTCATGTCCAGACACATTGCAGTGTGGAGAGAACAATCCAATCAGTGAGTAACACATGATATACACAGTTCCTTATTGGATACTAGAGCATTAAAGAACCACCAGTCCCATTCAAAAATGTCTAAGACATTAAAGATCATTTTAAAAGAGCATTGTGTAGGATTCATTGGCATCTAGTGGTGAGGTTGCAGATAGCAACCAAAGTCATTTTGCAAGCATATACAACTACTTGTGACTGAGCAGCAGGAAAGGCCCTTCTTAAGGTCTGGTTTGTTCATTCCAGGCTACTATAGAAAAATGGCAACTACATGACACACCTACGTTGCATTTTACATGGATGGCATGTATTTATGTTTACAGAGTTTTCTTCTCTACAAAACTACACGGACCTCTCAGGTGAGAATCCTCTCCCTCTGTAGATACTAATGTGGTTAGTAATTCCAGTTTAGTATATACAATTATGAATATTTTACTTCATTTTGCCCAATAGACCACCCTAAATCCTGCACACTGGTCCTTTAAACAAGTGAAAAAAATAAGGGAGTACATTTTAGCATCAGACAAATCAGGATTAAAGTGGATCATTTCTGCCCACATGCCAACCACTCCACATTGAACTGGGAGCACTTAGCAAAAAATAAACTTTCAGCAGAGCTTAATCGTGTTATTTTAAAATTCCTCCTCAATGAGACTTAATTTATAAAGTAACATAATCAAAATATTAAGTGTAAAAATGCACAATAAGAACCCGAAGCTGTACATGACATAATTCTTCTTGAAAAACAAAAACAAAACAAACAAAAAAATAACTAAACAATTAAACATAGTATCACTACCAGGTATCTAAATATACCTCAACACATGTAATTGCCCAAAATTTAAGGGAGAAAAAAAGAGGGAAGACTTTTTTTTTTTTTTTTTAACCACAAAGTGAGTTCAACAACTCAAGACAAAGTAATAAATTCACACGCATTTCACACTTAAAAAAGAAAATCCTTTAAAAAGTTAATCCAAACAGTTTCTGTTTTTACAGAATATTTTGTGACAAACGGTGTAATAGTTGGGTTTCATGTCTGGTTAGTTAATTTAGGAGATGTGTCCCTTAGACCAAAATTTCAACAGTCGGTAATCAAAATCAATCTCACCATAACTTCATTCTCAAAAACCAACATCATCTGCAGTACGAGATCCCCAAAGTTTAAAAAAGAAAAGAAAAAAAGAGACAGGGGTGGGTAAAAGGAAAATTTATGAATAAAATCTGCAAAGTCTCCATGCCTCAATTATCTTTTTCCACTTGTGTTTTCATGCTTTTCCTCTGGGTGACTTTTCTGGTGAGCTTTCAATGTGCGCTCTCGGCCAAAGCTCTTCCCGCAGGTCGGACAGGCAAATCGGCCCACGACGTGCGCCCGGGACATGTGAGCATCCAGCTGCTCTGGACGGGCAAAGCTCTCTTCACATTCTTCGCAGGGGTGGGCTTTCCGTGGGGCGTGCTTCTCCTTCTTGTGAGCACGGAGCTGAATCAAGCCGGGGAATGTGAGGTCGCACTCGGGGCACGGGTGCTGACGGGGTGGGGTCGGCTCTGCTTTAGGTTTCTTCTCCTTTGCTGAAGCCTGACTCTCATCCTCGGGAGTTTTATCTTCCGTTTCTGACTTTGCTGTCACCTTCGAGGGACGGCCACGCTTTGCTCCGCCTGCTTTCCCTTTTTCTTCCGCTGGGGTTGCCATCGCGTCTGATGTGCTGCTGGCCTTCACGGTCTCCTCGTTAATGTCTGCTTCCTCTTTCTTTTTCCGCTTTCCCTTTTTCTCAGCACCTGCCGCGTCTTCGGCCTTGGCGGGCCGTCCGCGTTTCTTGACAGATGAAGTGCTGCCGTTGCACTGCTGACCTTCGGGGTATTTCTCCTGGTGTGCTATCAGCTCTGATTCAGCTTCAAATCCCTGGCCGCACTTCTTACAGCGATGAGTTTTTGTAGAATCCTCTGGCTGTTCTGTAGTCTCGACATCTGGGCGTGGATGCTGGGTCAGGCGATGAGCACGCAGCAGTCCGGCACTACGGAACGTTTCATTGCAATCTTTACAAACCATCTGTTTCTCTGGGCACACCTGTCTTCTATGGGATGTGAGCTAGACAGGAGAGAAGTAAATGGTTATGCACAAACATTAAGCACAAACACATAAAGCTAGAAACTGATTCATTCTGCTGTATGTTCTAAATTATACTCACTTCAGAGAACGTTTTAAAGCTCTCTTTGCAGTGAACACATTTGAAGGGCTTGTCATCCTTGCTGTGTGTTGGCTGATGCTGCGTCAGTTCCTCAGATGACAGAAATGTGCGGTCGCACACGTAGCATGTGAACAATGTGTTTCCCTGAGAAAAGATGACCAAAAAGAACGGGGAGGAGAAACATTTAAAACCTTATGTTTTGGACATATAGTTGTGTGAAGGCTCCTTTAGCGAAAAACGGGTGTCTACGGACTCAACCGAAGCAATCTGGTGCCTTGAGGAGTAGTGTATAATGCGAAAGCTATGTAGTGTAACCTGCACTATGGTGTCATTTCAGTGGGTCGGACGCCTCCCGATTTTCTTCGCTGCAGTCATTTTCAAAATGAATGAGGATGGGTTAAGGCTGAGGAAGTCTGACTGTGCAGGCTTTTACATGACAAAGGGTGCACAGGGATTTCCAGATGACATGGGACTCAAAGACGGAGATTTCTGCAACGGTGATACAGAAGATCACTAATGGACAAAAGAACCATAACAGCACGTAATGTAACGTGCGAAGCAACTAATGAGGCGAACACAAATGGGACATTACTAGCCCTCGGAATGCTAACATTTGCAACACCAGGGCAATGTGTGCAATATTCTGCTTGGTGCAAGATGCTACACACATAGGCTGAACTTAAAGGATGATCTAGTGACTTGAGAAAGTGATTACTCTTGATAAATTGTTCTCAAACACATGGGGTGTTTTTACAGATCGATGTTCTTCAACATAAACTGGAACATCCCTATTTCTTAGAGTAACTTTATCCACCAAAGGAGGACTTTGTTTATGGGTCAATGGCAGCTAAAACCACAAAAACCCCACAAATCTGTGGTTTTAAGTTTCATTATTGCAAAATTGGAAAAGAAATTAAAAAGAAAAATCCCAACTATCCATCATTGAGCAGGGTTGAACTCTGGTGAATAGATTAAGACACAAAAAGGTCATCAATTTAGTTAAAAATGACACACTCTGTTCTTCTCACCTGCTGAAGCTGCTGCTTGTATTCCTCCCGGTGGCTCTTCTTCATGTGTCTCTCCTTGGCTTTTGCACTGCAGAACGTGATGAAGCATTGGAAGCACTGCAGGTTTTCATGCTGGTCTGAATCCACAACAGAATGTCAAATTTATTATGTGTTGTTGCTTTTAGGAAGCTGATTTAAAAGGTATGATCGCTGCATCACTCACAGGAATGAACCGAGGGAGCCGGAGGTCCATTCAGAGTGATGGGTTTGTATGGTTCTGCCGGCTTTTCCGGGGGAGCCTCGGGTGGTGGATCCGGCAAGCCCCGTCCCATCACGATCTCCTCTATGTTCAAGATCTCCGAGTCCATGGTGCGATGTTCCCTGTTCTTCCTGGAGTCAATTTAAAAACAAAAAAGACACGAAACAAAGTTTAATTACCACGTGGAACAAACACTAGTTTAATAAACAGCGGGAAACATAACAGCGCCAGAAACGCAGATATGTGCTCATTACGTAAAGTTCAACAGCTGACTATACAGAAAAATAATCGCCTTACTAGGTTGGTTACTTACGTTGGTTGAAATAACGCCAATGCAACAGTTTTAGAATGAGCCGCGTATAAAACCCAAAGGCCGTGAAACTGTTAGTCCGCGGGAATTACCCAAGTTTTAGCCACTGTTAGCTAACGTTACCGTAACATTAAGGCCGCTAGCCATGCTAGCTACCTCCACACAGCTCTGCAAGTGGCAGACATTGCTCACTTCACGAAAAGAGCCTTGATATATCCACGCGGTAAACTGAGTGCGTTTCAATAGCACACAACCGCCTTAGTTAAATGTTTATTTTAACGTTAATAACAAAAGTACCGTGCTAAGTTAGCGCGCTAACGTTAGCTAGCTCACTACTAGTTTGCAGGTTGGCGCTAACAACACTGATTCCCAGAGAGGACCACAGAGTTTCCGTGTCCCCTTTTTTTTTTACACGCTAGTTTTGAACTCATCTTCTGAAATTTAAATGTATCTGCCGCGAATCATTACAAAACAAGCTAAGACCTAAACGAAAGGCAAATAATTCGACTAAGAAGCTAGAGTAGCCATTACCTCTAACCGCTCTTTCAGGGTAGTTTGACTGAGAGAGTTGACCCCAGAGAAGTGCAACCGATAGAGCGGACACTTCCTGCTGTGTGGTGGCCGTCGGTACAGCTAAGATGGCTGCCTGGAAGTATTCGATGTTGTTATTGATTCATATTTAGATGCAAAATCTAAATGGTCGTATATGAGCAAGCCGAGTTTACCCAACGCTAATATACAGAACACAAGTTTTATCACATCGCATACGTGAAGAAATAAAACTTTCAATTTAAAACAAAATTCATTAACAATGTTACTGCGCGGACTACTATTACAGTAATGTTATTTTCTGACTCTTACATGCTATTTTACTTAGATAACTAATACAATCAACTACAGCATACACACGGGCAGAATTGTTTGAATAAATCTTTTCTATTAAGATCGATTCTATGCTCGATCTTTGTCACGTGACACAAAACAACTACATACTGTAGTAATCGTTCAGCGTACTACTGTTTTTAACATATACTGAACACACACACGCGCAGATGGAGTTTTGTACCGCTAATGATTAAAACTGAGTATCTGGTCTACAGATTCCTTTTTTTCATCTTGATGTCTTTTGTAACTTGAATTTACTTTTTACCACCAGTTTGTAAAATTTACTGTTATAGCTGAATTATTTCATTATTCCACCGCTCATTTAATCGTATTCTGCTTTCAATGAGTCAGACTTTCATGTAATTTTTAAAAGTTGCCTTTAAAAGCGGTCTAGTTCTCCAGGCTTTCTGAAGGTCTTTCAAAGTTTTTTTATTGGCCATTGACTGCTTTTTCTCTTTCACAGTTCAGGCCTTACATCTCAACATTTTCAGAGGAGTGTTTCTTGTTGTTTGTTAAGCCACTTCACATTGATCTAAGAATAATTCAAGCATAAGAATGTACCTAATTCAATTGGTGAGCTGATTTTGTGTATAGAGAAAACAGAAAACTTAGCAAAGGACCAATTTATATTGCACCAACTAGGTAATTCCCAAACAAGGTTATTATTACTAAACTAAAACTAGATGCAACAATTTTTTAAGGCAATTAAAAATTAAAACTAGATTTAAAAAGAAAATGTGTGAGCTATTGTAAAACTCTTTAACATGAAATAAAATCTAAAGAAAATGTTTTTTATTATAATAATTTTCTGAAATCTTGTCTCTAACGAATACTAATAATTAACAAACTCTAATGCTTACACCTAAACTCATAAAAAATATCAAAAACTAAAGATTTATAAACAGTAAAAGCTAAACTGAAACAAGAAAATCCACTCTGAAAACTAAATGAAACTAATCTAAATAAAAACAAAAAGTCAAAACGAAATACAAATAAAACGAATTTGAAAATGAAAACTATAATAATTCTTCACAAAGAGCTTTTAAATAACAGACAAACAGTATCTAAAAGTGACATCCTTAGTGGTGGATTTGGCCCTTGACTTCATCAATCTACTGTTCAATCTCATCAAAAATGGTCTCAGTGAAAGCCTGGCTGCCAAGAAGCCATTCATAAGGAAGGGAAACAGGGAAAAAGGGCTGAGGTATGTCAAGTTACTGGCCTGAAAATCAGTGAAGGCTTTGTCATGGTCTAGTCCAAAATTTAACTGACAGCATTGGTGATTTGAATGGCCTATATTTGTATAGCGCTTTACTTAGTCCCTATGGACCCCAAAGCGCTTTACACTACATTCAGTCATCCACCCATTCACACACTGGTGATGGCAAGCTACATTGTAGCCACAGCCACCCTGGGGCGCACTGACAGAGGCGAGGCTGCCAGACACTGGTGCCACCGGGCCCTCTGACCACCACCAGTAGGCAACAGGTGAAGTGTCTTGCCCAATGACACAACGGCCGAGACTGTCCGAGCTGGGGCTCAAACTGGTAACCTTCCGATTACAAGACAAACTGCCAACTCTTGAGCCATGATCGCCCCAATTTTATCAACATTGACTGAATTATGAATGCAGCATCAGTACCATCAGATTGTTTTTGTTCTCACCATGTAATACCACCGGAAAATATTCTGATTGGCAATTGCTTAATTGTTCAGCATGACAATGACCCAAACCCACTTCCAATGCATTAAAAGCATACCTGGATTAAAAAAAAAATAAAAAAATCAGTCATGGATTGGCCATTTTGATGTGTTTTTGTAACTTGAATTAATTTTTTCCACCAGTTTGTACAGTACTCTGTAATATACTGTATTTCAAACCTCATACAGGCATGCATCGACTGTGTGCTAGTATAGATTTTCTTTTAGTCATTTCAGTTTTCACTATTGTTACGCGGCATTAGTGGAAGATGGTCTAGTGACCGATGCTCTTTAATTTCTGTTATTGTTGCAGTACTGTGTCCTACTTGGTTATTTCAGTACACAAGAGCTTTAATATGTTTTGGCACATTTTTCTTTTGTACTTGTAAGCAGTCCTCAAATGAATAAATGAACATTTGTCCTTTATTGTTTTCTAAAACTCAAATAAATGATACTTTAATAATAAAACTCGGAGCCAAAAAATAAGCTCACTGTAGAATGTAAACTAGATCAGGTGAAAATAAATAGTTGAGGGCAAAAGTATCATGATGGCCACAGTGAAAAAAAACAAACAACTTTTTACACTTCTTTTCCAGCACAGTGTGTGGCTCTGAGTCTTTTTTTCTTTCTGAAGCAAATTCTTTTTTTATAACTCCTAAATGACATATTAAGATTTTTTTAAAATGCATCACAACAGCCCTATAAAAGCATGACAGTGAAAGGCAGTGAGTTTCCCTACACCAAAAACACAGTTACAATCAGAGATTGGTAAATTCTGTAGCAGATACTACTCTTTTCCCAAACTTCCCTGATTATGGAAATTCAAAAAGCAGTTGTGGTTACGTGAGATACAAAGAAAGACACAGCACTTGAGGCATAACACTCGTGATGTCCTCTGACAGTCCCCAAAACGGCACCTGCCCCCCTCTCCCTCTCCAAGCTGCTCCGGCCAGTGACCTGAACCGTCATATCGTGTGGCTGCGTCTGGCAGAGGACTCTCCTCCACCAGGATGGGACTGCGGGTTTCATTTGTTGTGTGAACCTCTGCTGCCGGCGGCTGGGGAGGAACTGAGTCTTGGGTATCCGAGCTACTAGAGAAGATCAAAGCCTTGGACACTTCCAATCTGAAAGCCATGAGAGTCAAAGGTGGCACGGATGCTCTGAAATCCTGTCGATACAGGAGCCAGGAGTTTACCAAAGCCAGATCCGTGAGGTACCAGAGCACTGCTTGGGGCCAGCAGCTTGGTGCAGAGGCCGTGAGGGGAATTGCATAAAGATTTTTCAGTTCTCTGTGGAGACGGGCCGACATCTGGGCTTTCTCAAAGTTTTCAATGAGAAAGGCCGCGCTCCTTTGGCCATTTCCCGCAGTAGAAAGTATGAAGCCACAATGGGATCTGCGCAGCATCAACTTCCCATCTGAGCTCACAAACTCATCACTGATCTGTCCTCGAGCCCCTCCCACCCTGCCTGCTCCATGAACCCCAGCAGCTAAAAGGCGTTCGAGCATCACAGGGGTGGACAGTTCCTGTTTGCAAAGGAACACCATACTACCTTTGGGGACCATTTTTTCTACAGCACCTTCTTTGTCTGAGAGATCCACCTTAAGATCGACATGTAAGAGTAAGCCGTCAAATCCAATTAAAGCAGTGCTGTAGAGAGACAGTTTGTTGTTGTGCACCTTCCCAGTGAGAGGAAGTGGATATTGGTCAACTGCATAATCGCCCTCTCGTCTTAATGACTGGCACCCTGCTTTGAAACGACACAATAATGGATGAACTTTCCACAGGGGATCAGCCTGTTTTGAACCATCTGAGCCATTTGCCTCGTCACCACATTGATCACTATCACAAGTTCCTTTGTGGGGATTAGCGTTGGCTGGATACTTTGAAGAAGTCAGCTTCAGCGTGCGAGACAGCTCGAGGAAACGGGACAACGGGATGGCTTCAGCAATCAACGGCACCTTAGTCAAGTCTTCCCAGTAGAGCTTTGCACTGGGAAACTAAGAAAGTAACAATAGAAAAATAAATAAAATTAGGTTTTAGCATCTAACCAAAAATGAGGTAATAATTTCAGTAATCAGACAGGCAGAAATACAAACCTTCAAAGTTCCCATTGCGATGTGGATCCCAACAAAGCGTGCAACTTCCCTGGCCGTGACAGCGTCAGGCATGTTGGACAGTTTATTTGTACAGTTGGCAAGTTCTACCCAGGTATCCCAACCAAAGTACTTAGAGAAGTAATCAATGGGCTCTCTGGTTCTGTTGCCATCTCTTGGTGCATTAGACGGGATCACGGATGTTGGCAAACTAAGGGGGGAATAAAGTCAAAAGAACATCAAGAGCAAATCTTACATGTATGTAACAGAGGAACAACGGCAATAATAGAAAAAAAAAAAAAAAGAAAGATATTTAGAGTTATTTCTAGGGCTGGGCCATATCATACCATTCACGGTAATACCGGTATGATGTCGGGCAACGATAAGAAAATGATAAGAAGATAAGAAATTATACGTACATGGCAGAAAAAGCATGGCAGCAACGGAGAATGGGAAGGGCGAAAGCGGATCGTTGAATGAAACAGATGAACCAGACCTGGTTTGTTAAAATGCTGCAACTTCAGTGGTGTGGAACTGGTTTGGCTTTCGTCCGTCAGATACACAACAAAGCACAATTTTTGGTAGAGCATGCAAGCGGGCCATTGTTATTACCGTGTTTTACGGAAAATAAGTTGCTCTTAAAATCCTTTGATTTTCTGAAGAAAAAAATAAATAAAAAAATCGACAGTGCCCCTTATAATTCTTATGTATGAATTCTGGTTGTGATTACTGACCTCAAACAGATTTTATGTGGTACACGGCGCTCAAAAATCTGTAAAAAATGTTTTAGTACAACTTTGCTAAGCTATGAAGCTGCACAGCTTGATGGATTGTCAGAGCATTACGGCTACCGTAGGCAGGAACCTCGCGGAGTGATACGTACTGTGCTTCAACATAATATTACCGTATTGTGTGTGTATAACCTCTTTTTAAGTTTTGTGGATACTATGCATGGTTACGCTGAGGATATGTCGGCCAATTTCCACTGGAAATGCCTTTTGGTTAAACTGCCAGCAAAAAAAATTGCATTTTCACTGTTAAATTTTTATGTAGCTTTAATGCACATAAAAATAAATAAATAAATAAAAATAAAAACAGCTGCTCGTTTAAGTGAAAATGCATTAACAGTGCAAAAAAACCATCAAAGTTGCAGAGTTGTAAAGTAGTTTTGTAAAAAGTTTTGTCTTGCGTAAATTATATCATCAGTTATATCATTATCGCAAATTTTCAAATATATATCGTGATGATTATTCTTGGCCATATTGCCCTGCCCTAGTTATTTCTATGGATAATAGTTTTGTAGACTCAAAGAAGGTCTTACTGTACCTTTGCGATGAGTGATCCGACTGTTGTGCGCTGATGGCCGAGTTCTTGGAGAAATAGGCCATTACTTCTGCTTCTGAATCAAGCTGAGGATCTGACAATTCAAAGCCACCCATATCCTCTTCATCGGGACTTTGGAGGAGAAACTCACGAAGATCTGGTAGGTGAATGGTAAATGGCCTGCATTTGTATAGCGCTTTACTCAGTCCCTAAGGACCCCAAAGCGCTTTACACTACATTCAGTCATTCATCCATTCACACACTGGCAATGGCAAGAACAGCCACAAATGGATGTTCCAGCCATTTGTGGCTGGAACATCATTCACTATGACTCTGAGGTGCTGCCACTCAGAGTCCGACACAGCTAAAGGACAGATTTATTATGTAAGAGGATCATCTTAAGTTTTATTGACATCATCAATAAACAGCTTAAGAAAATCTCTCAAATATAAATACTAATCATTCCACAAAAGGGAACAAACCTTGTTGCTCGATGACCTCAGGATCTGAAAAAAGACCTTCGACTCTTGTTTCCTGATAGTCTGGTACAGAATTGATCGATTCACCTGTTTAAACAGACTCAAAATTAATATATAAGCCTTTAAGTAGTATTTGGAGAATACCAAATATAGAAATCGATAAAGTCAAGTCTCTACTATTTCTATAACTGAAAAATACTGGCGATCGTCAGTGCAACCCCTCAACCTGCTAGTAGACACACCTATGTCATCAATTTGAAAATCTTATGTGGTCCTTGTCATCACAATCACAAAACTTTCAGAACTTACTCTGACCTTGGTCACTGAGATTTTAACTCATCCACAATTTTTAGTAGCTGCACTGACAGTAATAATTTGAAAATCCTCATCCCTACATTCTCAAGTTACTGCATTGACCAGATTTTCAGAAAAGCTGATCTCTGAACTTTAGGCCAAGGTCACCAAGATCCAAACTCATCCAAGGTTTTTAGCAAATAAACCTGTGGTATCAGTTTGAAGCTACTATGCAATTATTCACAGACTTAGGGGTCAACGCTGCCCACCCGCCCATCCAGCAGGGTGATGACAATACCCCATCAGCCTTTTACGACTGAGGATTAAAAATGGTGGATTTCAAAGTAAGTGGAGGTGGAGGTCGAGTGAGTTACTCACGTATATCACAATCAGCTGTTTGACTTTCTGTCTGATTTGCATCGTGGGATCCCTCTGGGTTTCTGCTGGTCCCAGCAGATTCTACTAGGACCTCTCTCTCCTCCTCCTTTATTGGATAGAAAATACACTGGCTGGTGTTGAACTCTGGTAAGATGCAACAGTCCGTTGTCCTCTCCCCAACCTCTACTGCTAAAATACAAATCAAAGAACATGATTTAACATGGCACAGTGGTTTTCCAAGAGTTATACTCATTAGCCAGAAGGTGATTAGCCATGAGTGGAATCAGAGGTGACAACAGCTAAACTTTGGATTATCCAATAATCAGAAATCCTGTTACTCTCAAAAAAAGTAACATTTGATTTAAAAAAAGAAAAAAGAAAAAGAAATCAAGAGATACTGTGCCAGGTGGTATGCAGACTGCAGAAATCAATAGTTTTATAATTACATATTGGTTGAGAAACCTTAATACTTACTTGGGATGACTGTATTTTCACTAAGTGCCTCTACATTCCAGCGGATGTGTCTGCTGCCATTTGTGGCTGGAACATCATTCACTATGAGGCTGCTTTCCTCTTTCACCAGAACAGTCCTTATATCGCGATGATGCAGCGGCTGCACGTTTGCAGTCTGTCTATTTTGACTAGTGGATGCAGTCAGTGGTTGATTCGAACTGTTCTCTTCAACCTTGATCTCATCACTTCCAAGAACTTGTACCTCATTTTCAGTGATGTAGCCCAAACCCTGTAATGAAAACAAGTCTTAAGTATGCAGTGTTGAATTCTATCTAACATAGCTGGTACTGCAAGCGTCTCACCTGTGCTTGATTGTCGCTTGCCATCATCAGGCACTGCTCCTTTTCAGCAGTCGCTCTCTGTCTAGAAGTAAGGAACTTCTCCAGTATGAGGCCTGGAGACTGGTCCATCACCTTATCTTGTTCCGTTCCTCCATGGAGCCCTCTTTCCTTCATTACTTCTTCAACACTCGTGGTAATTGACTCCAGCTCAAAGACGACTTGGTCTTCGGGAGATTCCTCTAACGTAGAGGGAATGGAAGGCAACAAAGCACCAGGAACATCTGCTTTGTTGATATTTAATTTGGAACTTGTCTCCGGCTGTGCTGTCTTTGTGCCGATCTCACAGTCAATCATTTCTGAATCTGAGGTTATGGGACGTTGATTTACAAAAGAAATCAAGAGATACTGTGCCAGGTGGTATACAGACTGCAGAAATCAATAGTTTTATAATTACATATTGGTTGAGAAACCTTAATACTTACTTGGGATGACTGTATTTTCACTAAGTGCCTCTACATTCCAGCGGATGTGTCTGCTGCCATTTGTGGCTGGAACATCATTCACTATGAGGCTGCTTTCCTCTTTCACCGGAACAGTATTGCGATGATGCAGCGGCTGCACGCTTGCAGTCTGTCTATTTTGACTAGTGGATGCAGTCAGTGGTTGATTCGAACTGTTGTCTTCAACCTTGATCTCATCACTTCCAAGAACTTGTACCTCATTTTCAGTGATGTAGCCCAAACCCTGTAATGAAAACAATTTCTTAAGTATGCAGTGTTGAATTCTATCCAATTTGTCTCACTTAGTTTCTGAATCATCTTTTTCCACTTGTGTTTTCATGCTTTTCCTCTGGGTGGCTTTGCTGATTAGCTTTCAATGTGCGCTCTCGGCCAAAGCTCTCCCCGCAGGTCGGACAGGCAAATCGGCCATTGGCGTGCGCCCGGGAAATATGGGCATCCAGCTGCTCTGGACGGGCAAAGCTCTCTTCACATTCTTCGCAGGGGTGGGCTTTCCGTGGGGCATGCTTCTTCTTCTTGTAAGCGCAGAGCTGAATCGAGCGGGGGAATGTGAGGTCGCACTCGGGGCACGGGTGCTGACGGGGTGGGGTCGGCTCTGCTTTAGGTTTCTTCTCCTTTGCTGAAGCCTGACTCTCGTCCTCGGGAGTTTTATCTTCCGTTTCTGACTTTGCTGTCACCTTCGAGGGACGGCCACGCTTTGCTCTGCCTGCTTTCCCTTTTTCTTCCGCTGGGGTTGCCATCGCGTCTGATGTGCTGCCGGCCTTCACGGTCTCCTCGTTAATGTCTGCTTCCTCTTTCTTTTTCCGCTTTCCCTTTTTCTCAGCACCTGCCGGGTCTTTGGCCTTGGCAGGCCGTCCGCGTTTCTTGACAGATGAAGTGCTGCCGTTGCACTGCTGACCTTCGGGGTATTTCTCCTGGTGTGCCATCAGCTCTGATTCAGCTTCAAATCCCTGGCCGCACTTCTTACAGCGATGAGTTTTTGTAGAATCCTCTGGCTGTTCTGTAGTCTCGACATCTGGGCGTGGATGCTGGGTCAGGCGATGAGCACGCAGCAGTCCGGCACTACGGAACGTTTCATTGCAATCTTTACAAACCATCTGTTTCTCTGGACACACCTGTCTTCTATGGGATCTGAGCTAGACAGGAGAGAAGTAAATGGTTATGCAACAGGTTAAGCACAAATACATAAAGCTAGAAACTGATTCATTCTGCAGTATGTTCTAAATTATACTCACTTCAGAGAACGTTTTAAAGCTCTCTTTGCAGTGAACACATTTGAAGGGCTTGTCATCCTTGCTGTGTGTTGGCTGATGCTGCGTCAGTTCCTCAGATGACAGAAATGTGCAGTTGCACACGTAGCATGTGAACAATGTGTTTCCCTGAGAAAAGATGACCAAAAAGAACGGGGAGGAGAAACATTTAAAACCTAAAGCTGCTATTAGGGACATGGAGTTGTGAACGCTCTTTGAGAGAAAAATGGGCTTCTACTCACTCAACTGGAATCTGGCACCTTGAGTGTATAATGTAAAAGCTATATAGTGTAAGTATGTCTGTGAAGGTTCTCAGTCATCCAGGTCATCGTAGTCTAAAGAGCTTGGAAAGAAAAGCGTCTGGATTTCTTTAAGTTGCTTGAAGACGTTTCACCTCTCATCTGAGAAGCTTCTTCAGTTCTAGGGTCAAATGGTGGAGACTCACAGATTTAAGCCCTGTGGGAGTGTCCCCCCCCCCCCAAGAGGGACAATGGGCCCCCTAACCATCTGTCTTCTCTATCCAAAATGTGAACATTGGCATCCTCAAAAGACAGATGGTTTGAAAGAAGCCATCTATGCCCACTGTGAAAGACCATTTTTGAACAGAGGCGGTGGCTTACGACACTGTCTGCCATCTATAATCCAGTTTGGAGATCCCTTCCCTTAACACCGACTCACATCCTTGGCCATTTGACCTCAGTAAGTCACATGACAGGGTGAGGCTAGGTTTCACAGTGGGTTCACCCGTAACCTTGGCTGATTGTGAGCCACACCCGTTTTCACACCTTGGTTCACGTGATTACGTAAATCATCAATATGGGGGTCCATAACCCTCTTGGGGGGGGGGGGGAAGAGACACTCCCATAGGGCTTAAAATCTACTCCCCACCATCTGACCCTAGAACTGAAAAAGCTTCTCAGATGAGAGGTGAAACGTCTTCAAGCAATTTAAAGAAGTCCAGATGCTTTTCTTTCCAAGCTCCTTAGACTATATAGTGTAAGCTACACTACGGTGTTGTTACAGTGGGTTGGACACGTCCCGATTTTTTTTTGCTGCAGCCATTTTCAAAATGAATGAGGATGGACTGAGGAAGTCTGATTGTGCAGGCTTTTACATGACAAAGGGTGCACAGGGATTTCCAGATGGCATGATACAGAAGATCACTAATGGACAAAAGCACCATAACAGCACGTAATGTAACGTGCGAAGCAACTAATGAGGCGAACACAAATGGGACATTACTAGCCCTCGGAATGCTAACATTTGCAACACCAGGGCAATGTGTGCAATATTCTGCTTGGTGCAAGATGCTACACACATAGGCTGAACTTAAAGGATGATCTAGTGACTTGAGAAAGTGATTACTCTTGATAAATTGTTCTCAAACACATGGGGTGTTTTTACAGATCGATGTTCTTCAACATAAACTGGAACATCCCTATTTCTTAGAGTAACTTTATCAAAGGAGGACTTTGTTTATGGGTCAATGGCAGCTAAAACCACAAAAAACCCTCAAATCTGCAGTTTTAAGTTTCATTATTGCAAAATTGGAAAGAAATTAAAAAGAAAAATCCCAACTATCCATCATTGAGCAGGGTTGAACTCTGGTGAATAGATTAAGACACAAAAAATTGATATATATATCAATTTAGTTAAAAATGACACACTCTGTTCTTCTCACCTGCTGAAGCTGCTGCTTGTATTCCTCCCGGTGGCTCTTCTTCATGTGTCTCTCCTTGGCTTTTGCACTGCAGAACGTGATGAAGCATTGGAAGCACTGCAGGTTTTCATGCTGGTCTGAATCCACAACAGAATGTCAAATTTATTATGTGTTGTTGCTTTTAGGAAGCTGATTTAAAAGGTATGATCGCTGCATCACTCACAGGAATGAACCGAGGGAGCCGGAGGTCCATTCAGAGTGATGGGTTTGTATGGTTCTGCCGGCTTTTCCGGGGGAGCCTCGGGTGGTGGATCCGGCAAGCCCCGTCCCATCACGATCTCCTCTATGTTCAAGATCTCCGAGTCCATGGTGCGATGTTCCCTGTTATTCCTGGAGTCAATTTAAAAACAAAAAAGACACGAAACAAAGTTTAATTACCACGTGGAACAAACACTAGTTTAATAAACAGCGGGAAACATAACAGCGCCAGAAACGCAGATATGTGCTCATTACGTAAAGTTCAACAGCTGATTATACAGAAAAATAATCGCCTTACTGATTAGGTTGGTTGAAATAACGCCAATGCAACAGTCTTTAGAATCATCAGCGTATAAAAGCCAAAGGCCGTGAAACCTCTATACAGCATACACTTCACTAAAAAAAGCATTGATATATCCACGCGGTAAATTGAGGCTGTTTCCAATTACAGATAACCGCCTTAGCTAAACGTTTACGTTAACGTTAATAACAAAAGTACCATGCTAGCTCAATACTAGTTTACAGGTTGGCGCTGACACCGACTCCCAGAGAGGACCGCTGAGTTTCCATGTCCCCCTTTTTTACATACCAATTTATTTATTTATTTTAAACTTATCTTGTGACGTTTACATGCATCTGCCGCGAATCAATACGAAACAAGCTAAGACCTAAACGAAAGGCAAATAATTCGCTACAAGCCATTACCTCTAGATGTCGCGTCTACGGTACCGAAAAGTTTACGGTGACTGCAGACAGTTACGTCTTTTCATTGGCCCGGAGACTACGGTGACTGTAGATTCGGTAGACTCTGGCCCAATAGGAGCGCTGGCCCACTGTAGACTACCAATCGTCTTGCGTCACCAAAACAAGAACACGTGGCGGGACATGGACTCAACCTGCAACTCAGCTATGTTTATGGAAAGTCGCATTTCTTTTATGTTTACGCTAAGTTATTGACTCTAAGACGCTGCTGGATTTAACTGAAGTTATACGCGGCTGAATAGCTTATTTAACTCTTTTACTATATGGATGCGGAAAGGCTGCGGAAAGGCTGCGCGTTAGCCAACATCCCATCCCCTTTTCAGTGGATACAATTGGTGATGGCAACATTTTTTTTTATACCGTTACAAAAACAACAACAACAAAATAACCCATCGGCCCACCGGGCAAATGTCCAGTCCAGCTATGTACACAACTAATTTTCCAAAGCCCCTCACATTGCAGTCATAATCAAGTTCACTGATTGACTATACTGCAGTGCTGTTTTTGTGTATTCCTGTTTCGACTATATCGACTATAATAAAGTGCTCCGTGTTACAGTAACAGTGAGTGGTGGATTCATTTAATGAAAGCCTAAGTCGGTCTTTAGTCTGCTTTAGACTTACTGACCTTCTTTGAATCAGCATCACAATAGTCCTAAGGGCACTGACAAAACAATTATAAATAAATGAAATCTATAGAAAGAGAAACATGTTTGATATGTTTTTTAAGTTACACACAAATAGCATTCTCCACTAACAAGCTCAGAAGACACAACTATATAGAAACACAGAACAGAACCAAAGAAGCAATGTGTACAATCGAGTGACAAAGACAAGTTTGTGAAGTATTTGTACAACACATGCCTGCAACAGCTTCAGTGTTTCCTGGAATTGATTCCGAAACACCAACAGAGCTATTATCTCTCTGTTATGTCAGTCAAATAATCAACTATTCAGTGACCCCTTTTAAAATACTTAGTCACAGGACAAAGATAATCTCTCATAGCAACTTTGTACTGATTGTACAACTCATTTCTCTTTGACAAGTGGACCCTAACATGGCAGCAAAGTGCAACAATGTCTCTCTGTGTAGGGGGTCAAGAGTTCAGGGTATGCCTTTAATTTCTTGCCTGTCTGTAAATGACACTGTAATGGTATGATTAATCCTTTAGATTTTACTAGTATAAAAGTGAAAGAATTACATTGTCTCATTGGTGCAACCTGAAAGACTCCCCTTACAGCTAGTCTTTGCATATTATAATAAGACAGAGAAAAGAAAGCAATTCATTCTCAATTTCTGTTAATTACAGGGTATTTTCCAACCTGTTTTGGTTCAAAAGAGCCAAAGGAAAATCCTCATCAATATTGACAAGTCCTATCGGCCATTATTCATTATGCATCACTTTGATGAGCACCAAATCTCCCACCTTGAGGTTTGCATGCTTATGTTGCCACTTGTTTCGGCTCTGCAGTGTCCCTAGGTACTCCTGTCTCCATCTGTTCCAAAATGTGTTTGCAAGGTATTGAACTTGCCTCCACTGCTGTCAATGGAGATCTTTCTCAATAAAACTTCCTGGAGGGGAGTAGTGCACACCTTCTGGGTGCCTGGCCTCTTCTTGTGCGCCTTGTGACCACAGGCCAAAGGCCAAATACATCCAAGCCCACAAAGGTGAAAGGAGGTTCCGTGCTGATACGATCAGGAGGCAGATCTGCCATTCTTTGCTCAGTTGCTCTCTTCCTAAGTCTGTTGCAGATGATACAGTTGTTGATAATCTGCTTGATTAGCCTCCTGGCTCCTGTAATCCAGTATCAAGCAGTACGGACTGCACCTTCTGTGAACAGGGGCGACCATGGCTCAGGGGGGTTGGGAAGCGTATCTGTAACCGGAAGGTCGCCGGTTCGATCCCCGGGCTCTCTGTCCTGGTCGTTGTGTCCTTGGGCAAGACACTTTACCCTACCGCCTACTGGTGTTGGCCAGAGGGGCCGATGGTGCGATATGGCAGCCTCGCCTCTGTCAGTCTGCCCCAGGGCAGCTGTGGCTACAACTGTAGCTGCCTCCACCAGTGTGTGAATGCGAGAGTGAATGAATAGTGGTATTGTAAAGCGCTTTGGGTGCCTTGAAAAGCGCTATATAAATCCAATCCATTATTATTATTAACACCCGTCCCTGATGCATTACTCGCTGGTGATGGTATTGTACTATCAACTTGGCAACGTGGCTGTCACCTGGAATAATGAGAGGATGTTTCTCCTTGTAGTCGATGTTAGCGTGTTTCAGCCTTCTGCCTGTCCTCAAGTGTCCTTCATTATCACAGTGGGGACTGATTTTCTGTAAAGAGCTTTGTTTTGGTATGTCTTTACTATCTGGTCGTTAAGTCTGACGTCACTAGCTGTGTCTGGGCCTAAACTCCGCTGCAGGTCCATATATCAAATGATCACTATGGCATTACTGAGAGTTGAAAAACTGTCTAAAGTCTTTCATCTTTAATAAAATGATCAGCGTTCTGCTCTACCAGGTGTAACAATTGAGTTTAACATCCAGGCATCCATGAAAACGGAATTTATGACATTTAAAGGAGTTAGAAGTTAGCAGGAAGTTAGCTCGCTAGCTTCTATCTAAATACAATATACAATTTTGCTTTCCCCAGAACGAAGCCCACATGATGGTTCTGATCTTCAACATTGGTCTTTAGGAAGGCAACTGCTGCAATGACTTTAGTCAAAGTGTTTGAAAAGATGTGTAACTCTTTTCTGATTGCTCTTGACATCGTAGCAGAAGCATAGGTTCTCAGAATATGTACATTCTTGAGATCAACAAAAGATTCTTTCCACTTATTCCACTCAGCTTCCCTTTCTCCAGCCAGTAGAGTGTCCCAGTCTAGGGTCTCATTTGAAAGTTCTCTCAGTAGCATCTTTCCCTGCATTGTAACTGGCGAAGCAAATCCTATGGGATTGAAAAGACCATTTATTGTAGCTAAGGGACCTCTCTTTGTAAAGGGCTTCACTATGTCGTAGTAACAGGTGCTGATGATTCCCACTGACAAGCGGCTGTGAGTAATGGATGCGTGAGTAGGTGAAGAGCCGAGAAGTTTAATCGCCTACGACGCAAACTGTGGTTTTAAACCTCTATAGATGAGGTTCAAGGTATAGGCTGTTTGTCTTCTAGTGTCCTTTTTTAAATTTTGTTGAAATGTATTTGATGTTTATTATAATTTATGTTTTAGTAGTGATTTCTGTGGAAGAAAAGGCCAAGACAAATCAGGTGTGCAGCAAATACAGTTGCCTACTCGAGGTATGTTAATGTAATATATCTGACATTAAAAAAAGGGAAAAAAAAGTCTATTATGCATTATAATTTAACTTATACTGTATTCCCTCCTGTAGGGCAGGCTGCACATGCGAACTTGTCACTGTTTTTTTCCCTCCTTCTCTGTATGGTTGTGTTTTGTTGGTTTTAGCAGGTCACCGTTTTTAATTATTTTTGTTGTTTTATTTCGGGTTTTGTTTATTTTTATTGGGTTGGTGCAATACTAAGCGGGCAACGTGCAATCCCTGAGTGGGGCTCATACCTCGGGGGAATGAGGATTTTTTAGTGGTGCTCTGTGTGTGGATTTGCCGTGATTAAGGTTCAAATGGTTCAATGGTTCAATGGTAACTTTATTGTCCCTGATGGGAAATTGATTCGCAGTATGTCAAAACAAACAACAAACATACAACCAACACATCACGTACACTCATTAAAAAAATACTATAATATAATATAAGCCTGATAAAACAACCTAGATATTCCATCGAAAAAAGTGCAATGTGCAATGGCAACAACACTTACAATTTAGTGTTGTTAATTAAGATAATAGCACTAGGTACAAATGACAATTTGTGTCGCTTTGTCTTCACTGCAGTCATTTTATAACGACGACCTGATGGAAGCAGTTGAAAATCGTTAAAGAGAGGATGATCTGAACACAACAGGACAGAAGTTGCCTTCCTCAGCACCTGCCTGTTATAAAAGTCCACAAGCTGGACCTGAGACCTCCCTGAAATCTTGCCCGCCACTTTAACCAGATTGTTAAGTCTGGTCTTATTATCCATGGACATACTACCGTACCAAGCAATGATACAGAAAGTTAAAACAGATTCAATAAAACTTTTATAAAAGAGAGTCATCATTTCAGATGAAACATTAAAACCTCTCAACCTCAAAAAGTACAATCTTTGTTGGGCCTTTTTCACTGTAGCAGCAAGATGTGACTCAAAGGACAGGGTCTTATCAAGAACAACCCCCAAGTACTTGTAACTATCCACCATTTCAATGGCTGCACCATTTACCACTGTAAGCGCAGGATGAGGGGATGACTTCCTGAAATCTATAACCATGTCCTTGGTTTTCAAGGTGTTAATCATTAAGAAGGACTGATCACACCATGAAACAAACTCCTCCACAACAGGCCCATGGGAATCCTCTTCACCATGAAGGAGGCTTACAATGACTGTGTCATCTGCGTATTTGATGAAATGCCTATTGGCCTGTGTGCTGCGACAGTCATTAGTGTACAAAATATACAAAAGAGGAGAGAGACAACAACCTTGTGGTGAGCCAGTGGAAGAGTTCAGCTGTTTGGAAAAACAGCCGTTTATTCTCACACACTGTGATCTATCAGTTAAGAAGTCTAAGATCCAACCAACGAGATTAAGTTTAAATTGGTTAAGAAGCTTGTCCACTAAAAGATGTGGCTGGATAGTATTAAAAGCAGAAGAAAAATCAATAAATAAAAGCCGAGCATGAGCTTTGGCGCCATCAAGATGGCGATAAAGGAAGTTCAACAGAGTGACCACTGCATCATCAACACCTCTACAAGGCCTGTATGCAAATTGTAGTGGATCTATCAGCTTCTCTACTTGCTGCAGGATCTCCTTCCTGACAAGTTTTTCGAAGGACTTCATCACTAAAGATGTAAGAGCAACAGGCCTAAAATCATTTAATGATGTAGGTTTTGTGGTCTTAGCAACTGGAGAAATAATTGATTTTTTCCATACCTCTGGAACCTTCTGTTGCTGAAGAGATAAAAGAAAGATGTGATAAAAAATACCACATAATTGCTCAGCGCATGTTCTAAGCACCTGGCCACATATATTATCAGGACCTGGACTTTTATTAGTCTTACTCATTTTAAAAAGATTTCCCACCCTTCTTTCATCAAAGAACAAAACTGGGGGGCCTCTGGTGCTCTCTGTTAAGGAATCCAGTGTATTCCTTGGAATCTCGAATAAAATCTGTTCAGCTCATTGGCTAACTGAAAATCTGAACTAAAACCAGGGAGACTTATCTTATTACAGTCACTGAGACAGTGACCAGTCATGTGTTTCATGCCAGCCCAAGCCACCCTTAAGTTATTGCTACCCATCTCCGCCTCTACCTTATCCTTGTATTTTATTTTAGCTTTTTTAATTTCTGATCTAATCTCCTTCCTAATTTCTCTGACTTTCAAGGTATTCCCTTCAGTAAAAGCTTTATTCCTTTCGTAAATCAGCCTCGTAAGAACTTTAGAGGACCATGGTTTGTTATTAGGGAAAGAATTCACAACCTTTGAGGGAATAATCATGTCTCTACAAAAGGATATATATCCGCAGACAACGTCAGTGAGTTCATTAATGTCTCTACATGATTCGGTAAACACCGACCAGTCTGTACAGTCAAAGCAGCCCTGCAGGGCTAAAGAGGCATCATCACTCCAAACCTTTATGCGGTGTTTCCTCACTTTCTCTCTTCTCAGTACAGTCTTATAGACTGGCAGAAGATGCACCGTGTTGTGATCCAAGGATCCGAGGGCAGGGCCAGCCACAGATGTATATGCACCTTTTATGGAGCCATAACATAAATCCAGAGTCTTATTGAAGCGAGTGGGACAGTGCACATACTGATAAAAACTGCTCAGTGTTCTCTTCAAGTCGCAGCGATTAAAGTCCCCAAGAACAATATTAGGGGCTTCAGGAGAGAGAGATTGTAGAGAGTGGATAGCATTGGAGATGGTGTCAGTCGCATTCTTAGGATTCGCTTTGGGGTGGATGTAAACGACGGTGACGTTGATCTGTGGGAATTCCCTCGGCAGATAAAACGGCCTCAAAGACACAGAGAGGAGCTCAATGTCAGGCAGACACACTTGTCTATGAACGGTCACGTTTTTACACCATTTCTGATTTATATACAAACACACCCCTCCTCCTTGCGATTTCTGGGTAGCTCCGGGGTCTCGATCCAAACGTATGGGAACCCCGAAGCCATTTAATTCCAGAGAACAATCAGGGTCAGAATCCTTGAGCCAAGTCTCTGTGAATGCCATTAGACATGCATCCCTGTAGTCACGTAAATGTGCAACATTCAAATGCAGTTCATCTAATTTACTCCTCAGAGACTGCACATTAGCCAGGATTATTGATGGTAAAGGAATACGGTTGTACCGTATTTGCTTCCGCAATCGCTGACGTAGGCCTCCCTTCTTACCCCGCTTCCTTGCTTTGACTCTGTTAAAAACAAAAGTGCCCCTGTGATTACTGGATAATCCAGAGCTGGAAAACACTGGAGGGTGAAAAGAGTCCAAAGACGGGCCTGTCCACCGAAGATCCAGAAGAAACTCCCGTGAGTATGTAATTGTGTGGGAGTAGCACTGACTCCAAACAACCGTCAGGATTGCCAATAAAACCAAGCGAAATAAAAAACCCATCTTCAACAAAGAAGTTCCACAAAGCACAAGCCGATGCTGTAGGATTTCCTCAGGCAAAAAAAAAGAAAGAAAGATAGGATCAAATAAAGGAATAAAAAATAAGTTAAGACACTGACACTGACAGACAGAGACAACCTGCTGGTCGCCGCAAGAGCAGCGCCCGCCACTAGCATAGCAGAGTAGGTTTATTAAGAGTGCTTTTGTATTACCACCGTCTATTGCCTGAACTAGCACTTAGTGCATGCTATAAGTGTTCGGTTGGGCCTTTTTATGTTTGAGGTGGATTTGTCTCTTTTAGAGTGACGAGCACCTGGGACCGCCAAGGAGGAACAAACCCTCAGGCGATAGCTTCGTTGCTGGCAAGGTTGCACCGCTACTATTTTTTTTGTTGTAGCGATGTTTTAGGTTTTTTTTCTCTTTCTCAAAACTTTGGTGTCTTGTCATGTTAATAAATTGTTGAACATCTTTTACTGATATTGACCCTCTTGTCCTGTTTATTCTGGATTCGATCCTGTGAGAGTTTTTTTTTGGTCTGAAAGTTCGTACTAGTCATAAGAGAGGCCCACAGTGGTTACTTGGTGGCTTATACCACGCTACACATGCAAACGTACACCTATCTGGAATAACCCTGACATATTACAAAACAATAATATGATTAATTTCCCAGAATGGAGTTGTAAAGGAATTAAATACTTAGAACATATATTAGAGGGAACAGAATTTATTCCATTTGACAGACTAGTTGCACAATATGGGATCAACAAGAAAAGATTTTTAGAATATCAACAAATTAAATCCATAGTAAAAAAGAAATTTAACCTCAGTCAAGTTGAATTACAAACACCACCAAGTGCGGCACATTTCCTTACTCTTAAATCCCCCAAATTATTATCTAAAATATACAGAACACTTTCTAAATTAGATGAATCAATATCCCTTCCTATTGCAAAGTGGGAAGCAGATCTATCAGTCAGTTTAGACCAAAACTTCTGGTCTCAGGTATGCTTAAAAACCTTTAAATTGATTAAAAATCCCAGTCTGCAATTAATACAATACAAAATACTACATAGAGTGCACTATACAGGTCATCGGATGTTCAAGATGGGCTTTACGTCTACCAACAACTGCTCACACTGCCAAACCAATTCACCGGACAATTATATCCACGCTCTTTGGTTCTGTCCACCAGTTCAGCAGTTTTCGCGCGAGATATGTGAAGACTTATCGAAGTGTCTGAAATGTAACATTCCAACTTCCCCCTTAGTGTGTTTGTTGGGCAGCTTAGATAATGTCACTTCAGAAAAGAATATCGCCCATATGATCTTCACTGCCCTATGCATAGCCAAGAAAACAGTCCTCATGAACTGGAAAAATAAAAACAATCTTAATTCTAACCAATATAGAAATTATCTATTAGATTAGATTAGTCTTGATACAGCCTCTGCCATCACATCAGATCAATTGCTCTGGGCTCCTTTCATCAGCTCCATCACCTAGTGGGGGTGGGGGGTCATAGTTTGGTCCCGCCTTCACTGTTGTGATTGGTGTGGGGG